>NC_091120.1:121441987-121659487 GCF_040183065.1 Periplaneta americana
TACAAATTCCGTGGGATTTGTCTAATTTCTTAAAAGAATGTTAAATTCATGTGGATTCACCTATATATAACAACAATTTCACGTTCGCATGCAGAGGAATCTGGGTTTCTTTGTGTAAATCGTCAAATTGTAAAAATCGTCGTTTCTTGCGGTAAAAACACGATTTTGCTATAAACGTTAATAAAACCTCTATATTCCAACCGATTGTGCTAATTCTTTCACAGAGTGTTTAATATACATGATTGAACTGTATTATATCACTGGTTTCAATATTCTCCACAAAAAAATCTTTCAAACAATTTCGTTTTTGCGTGATTTTCAACTATATAAATATGAATAAAATCTACAAATTCCGTGGGATTTGTCTAATTTCTTTAAAAAATGTTAAATTCATGTGGATTAACCTATATATAACAACAATTACACGTTCGCATGCAGAGAAATATGGGTTTGTTTTTGAAATGCGACCAATTGTAAACATCGTCGTTTCTTGCGGTAAAAACACGATTTTGCTATAAACGTTAATAAAACCTCTATATTGCAACCGATTGTGCTAATTCTTTCACAGAGTGTTTATTATATATGATTGAAGAGTACTATGTCACTGGTTTCGATTTTCCCCACAAACCAAAATCTTTCAAAAAATATTGCTTTTGCGGGATTTTTAACTAGATAAATATCAATAAAATTTATGAATTCCGTTGAATTTGTCTAATTTCTTAAAAGAATGTTAAATTCTTGTGGATTCACTTATATATAACAACAATTTCACGTTCGCATGCAGAGGAATTTGGGTTTGTTTGTGTAAATCGTCAAATTGTAAAAATCGTCGTTTCTTGCGGTAAAAACACGATTTTGCTATAATCGTTAATAAAACCTCTATATTCCAACCGATTGTGCTATTTCTTTCACAAATTGTTTAGTATATATGATTGAACAGTATTATTTCACTGATTTCGACTTTCCCCACAAACCAAAATCATTCAAAAAATACTGTTTTTGCGAGATTTTTAACTAGATAAATATTAATAAAATCTACAAATTCCGTGGGATTTGTCTAATTTCTTAAAAGAATGTTATTTTCATGTGGATTCACCTATATATAACAACAAATTTCACGTTCGCATGCAGAGGAATGTGGGTTTGTGTGTGTAAATCTTCAAATTGTAAAAATCGTCGTTTCGTGCGGTAAAAAACACGATTTTGATATAAACGTTAATAAAACCTCTATATTCCAACCGATTGTGCTAATTCTTTCACAGAGTGTTTAATATATATGATTTGACAGTTTTATATCACTGGTTTCGTTCTTCCCACTAACCAAAATCTTTCAAAAAATATTGTTTTTGCGATATTTTTAACTAGATAAATATCAATAAAATCTTCAAATTGCGTGGGATTTGTCTAATTTCTTAAAAGAATGTTATATTCATGTGGATTCACCTATATATAAAAACAATTACACGTTCGCATGCAGATGAATGTGGGTTTGTTTGTGTAAATCGTCAAATTGTAAAAATCGTCGTTACTTGCGGTAAAAACACGATTTTGCTATAAACGTAAATAAAACCTCTATATTCCAACCGATAGTGCTAATTCTTTCACAGAGTATTTAATATACATCATTGAACTGTATTATATCACTGGCTTCAATTTTCCAAACAAAAAATATCTTTCAAAAAATTTCGTTTTTGCGAGATTTTCAACTATATAAATATGAATAAAAGCTACAAATTCCGTGGGATTTGTCTAATTTTATACAAAATGTTAAATTTATGTGGATTCACCTATATACCTCAACAATTTCACGTTCGCATGCAGAGAAATATGGGTTTGTTTGTGTAAATCGTCCAATTGTAAAAATCGTTTCTTGCGGTAAAAACACGATTTTGTTATAAACGTTAATAAAACCTCTATGTTCCAACCGATTGTGCTAATTCTTTTACAGAGTGTTTAATATATGATTGAGCAGTACTATATCACTGGTTTCGATTTTCCCCACACACCAAAATCTTTCAAAAAAATATAGTTTTTGCGAGATTTTTAGCTAGATAAATATCAAAAAATTTACAAATTCAGTGGGATTTGGCTAATTTCTTAAAAAAATGTTAAATTCATGTGGATTCACCTATATAAAGCAACAATTTCACGATCACATGCTGAGGAATAAGGGTTTGTTTGTGTAAATCGTCCAATTGTAAAAATCGTCGTTTCTTGCGGTAAAAACACGATTTTGCTATAAACGTTAATAAAACATCTATATTGCAACCGATTTTGCTAATTCTTTCACAGAGTGTTAAATATATATGATTGAACAGTACTATATCACTGGTTTCGATTTTCCCCACAAACCAAAATCTTTCAAATAATATTGTTTTTGCGAGATTTTTAACTAGATATATATCAATAAAATCTACAAATTCCGTGGGATTTGTCTAATTTCTACAATGAATGTTAAATTCTTGTGGATTCACCTATATATA
Organism: Periplaneta americana; assembly: GCF_040183065.1. Classification (NCBI taxonomy): domain Eukaryota; kingdom Metazoa; phylum Arthropoda; class Insecta; order Blattodea; family Blattidae; genus Periplaneta; species Periplaneta americana. The sequence goes on from NC_091120.1 coordinate 121,444,471, forward strand.
ACAACAATTTCACGTTCGCATGCTGAGGAATGTGGGATTGTTTGTGTAAAACGTCAAATTGTAAAAATCGTCGTTTCTTGCGGAAAAAACACGATTCTGGTATAAACGTTAATAAAAGCTCTATATTCCAACCGATTGTGCTAATTCTTTCACATAGTGTTTATTATATATGATGGAACAGTATTATATCACTGGTTTAGATTTTCCCCACAAACCAAAATCTTTCAAAAATTATTGTTTTTCGAGATTTTTAACTAGTTAAATATTAATAAAATCTACAAATTCCGTGGGATTTGTCTAATTTCTTAAAAGAATGTGAAATTCATGTGGATTCACCTATATATAACAACAATTCCACGTTTTATGCAGAGGAATGTAGTTTTTTTTTGTGTAAATCGTCAAATTGTAAAAATCGTCGTTACTTGCTGTAGAAAACACGATTTTGATATAAACGTTAATAAAACCTCTATATTGCAACCGTTTGTGCTAATTCTTTCACAGAGTGTTTAATATACACGATTGAACTGTATTATATCACACGTTTTAATTCTCCAAACAAAAAAAAAATCTTTCAAAAATTTCTTTTTTGCGATATTTTCAACTATATAAATATGAATAAAATCCACAAATTCCGTGGGATTCGTCTAATTTCTTTAAAAAATGTTAATTTCATATGGATTCACCTATATATAACAAAAATTTCACGTTCGCATGCAGAGATATGTGGGTTTGTTTGTGAAAAGCGTCGAATTGTAAAAATCGTCGTTTCTTGCGGTAAAAACACGATTTTGCTATTAACGTTAATAAAACGTCTATATTCAAACCGATTGTGCTAATTCTTTCACAGAGTGTTTAATATACATGATTGAACTGTATTATATCACTGGTTTCGATTTCCCCCTCAAAACCAAAATATTTAAAAAAAGTTCGTTTTTGCGAGATTTTCAACTATATAAAAATGAATAAAATCTATAAATTCCGTGGGATTTGTCTAATTTCTTAAAAAAATGTTCAATTCATGTGGATTCACCTACATATAACAACAATTTCACGTTCGCATGCAGAGGTATATGGGTTTGTTTGTGTAAATCGTCCAATTGTAAAAATCGTCGTTTCTTGTGGTGAAACACGATTTTGCTATCAACGTTAATAAAACCTCTATATTCCAACCGATTGTGCTAATTCTTTCACAGAGTGTTTAATATATGTGATTGAACAGTACTATATCACTGGTTTCGATTTTCCCCAAAAACCAAAATCTTTCAAAAAGTATTCTTTTTGCGAGATTTTTAACTAGATGAATATTAATAAAATCTACAAATTCCGTGGGATTTGTCTAATTTCTTAAAAGAATGTTAAATTCTTGTGGATTCACCTATATATAACAACAATTTCACGTTCGCATGCAGAGGAATATGGGTTTGTTTGTGTAAATCGTCAAATTGTAAAAATCGTCGTTTCTTGCGGTAAAAACACAATTTTGCTATAAACGTTAATAAAACCCTTATATTCCAACCGATTGTGCTAATTCTTTCACAGAGTGTTTAATATATATGATTGGACAGTATTATATCACTGGTTTCGTTTTTCCCACAAACCGAAATCTTTCAAAAAATATTGTTTTTGCGAGATTTTTAACTAGATAAATATCAATAAAATCTATAAATTCCGTGGGATTTGTCTAATTTCTTAAAAGAATGTTAAATTCATGTGGATTCACCTATATATAACAACAATTTCACGTTCGCATGCAGAGGAGTGTGGGTTTGTTTGTGTAAATCGTCAAATTGTAAAAATCGTCGTTTCTTGCGGTAAAAACACGATTTTGTTATAAACGTTAATAAAACCTCTATATTCCAACCGATTGTGCTAATTCTTTCACAGAGTGTTTAATATACATGATTGAACTGTATGATATCGCTGGTTTTGATTTTCCCCTCAAACCAAAATATTTAAAAAAATTTCGTTTTTGCGATATTTTCAACTATATAAATATGAATAAAATCTACAAATTCCGTGGGATTTGTCTAATTTCTTTAAAAAATGTTAAATTCATGTGGATTCTCCTATATATCACAACAAATTCACGTTCGCATGCAGAGAAATATGGGTTTGTTTGTGAAAAGCGTCTAATTGTAAAAATCGTCGTTTCTTGCGGTAAAACACAATTTTGCTATAAACGTTAATAAAACCTCTATATTCCAACCGATTGTGCTAATTCTATCACAGACTGTTTAATATATAAGATTGAACAGTATTAGCTCACTGGTTTCGATTTTCCCCACAAACCAAAATCTTTCAAAGAATTTTGTTTTTGCGAGATTTTTAACTAGATAAATATCAATAAAATCTACAAATTCCGTGGGATTTGTCTAATTTCTTTAAAAAATGTTAAATTCATGTGGATTCACCTATATATCACAACAAATTCACGTTCGCATGCAGAGAAATATGGGTTTGTTTGTGAAAAGCGTCTAATTGTAAAAATCGTCGTTTCTTGCGGTAAAACACAATTTTGCTATAAACGTTAATAAAACCTCTATATTCCAACCGATTGTGCTAATTCTATCACAGACTGTTTAATATATAAGATTGAACAGTATTATCTCACTGGTTTCGATTTTCCCCACAAACCAAAATCTTTCAAAGAATTTTGTTTTTGCGAGATTTTTAACTAGATAAATATCAATAAAATCTACAAATTCCGTGGGATTTGTCTAATTTCTACAATGAATGTTAAATTCTTGTGGATTCACCTATATATAACAACAATTTCACGTTCGCATGCTGAGGAATGTGGGTTTGTTTGTGTAAAACGTCAAATTGTAAAAATCGTCGTTTCTTGCGGTAAAAACACGATTTTGCTATAAAATAATAACGGAAGTGCGCACAATGTGCAGGATAATATATTATTTTAGCTTTCGCTGCTGCAGAACTAGGTCAGTGAAACTAATCTGTTTTTACACTCCATCACATGGTATCTTCCACATAGTTCGTCACAAAGTAAACACATGCACTCTTCGTTCGGGTCGTGAAAGCTGGTGTTGTGGCATATTTTGAAGTGGAAGCCGTGGGTCGCGAATCTGGTCACCAGGTGTCTCTGTAGGTAGTTGGCCTCCTTCCAGTCCTCTCTGGCCATCGCGTCCGTGACGTAGAACTCCTCCCATATTTCTGCTTTCTTATGTTGGTGTTCGAGGACGGAGCTCTCGTATGCTGATGTTGATGGCAGTAGGAATTGCAGCCGTAGGTCTTCTAGTAACATAGGTTCTCTGGTTAGCTCATAGACGATTCTTTATAGTGCAAATCTGGACAGGCCAAGTACCCGTTTCAGATATGTCGCTTTCACTTTCTCGAGGTCCTTCAGGTTACTTTTAGTGAGGTATTTCCAGACGATTTCGAGGCCATATGTGATGATAGGCACTATTTTAACCGTGAAGATTTTCATCGCCGTTTGCAACGAGATCCTGGTTAGGTACTGAATGTCATTCATGGCGATCATTGCCCCTGCCACTCTGTCTTTGATGTGGGCTGTGTATGTCGGTCCATTTTGTTGCAGGGTTATTCCCAGGTATTTAAAAGTCTTTACGTTGGTCAGTGGCTCGCCCTCCAGGTACAGCACGTCTGCTGCCGCTTGTTTTCCCCCTCTTTTGAACGTCATCGCCACTGTTTTTGTCCTGTTTAAAGTGAGGTCATTTCCTCTGGCCCATTCTACCAATCTGTCGAGTGCTCCTTGCAGCGTATTTCGTGATGTGGATGCCATGACCATATCATCTGCATACAGATAAGTCGTCAGTACTTCTGCTTTCGTTGCCTCTACTACGTCGTGTGTCGCTATGTTTAACAACAGGGGACTGAGCGGATCCCCTTGAAGAACTCCTGTTGTCTGGTCTATCGGTGTTGACACTGTTATTTTGTCGTCGATCCGAATACTATTCTCCATCAAGATGTCCCTTATCAGTCTGGCTATGGGGTTTCTCCTTCCTATCAGGTTCTCTAGTTTGGCTATGAGTTTTGTTCTATTGATTGTATCGAACGCTTTTGTGTAGTCCACAAACACCGTGTAGAGTTTCCCCTTCGGGTGGTGGAGCGCTTCTTTTATATTTTCTTGGAGGCATTCCACGGCTTGTATTGTGGAGCGGTTCTTTCTGAAGCCAAATTGTTCTACTGGTATATGATGGTCTAGTAGTGCTGTTATTCTTTCTGCGACGAGTTTCGTCAGTATTTTCAGGAGTGTGCATTCCAGAGCGATGCCTCTGTATGTATGAGGGTCACTAGCGTTGCCTTTCCCCTTATATAGCGTTTTAATCCTCGATGTTCTCCAACGCTCTGGAATACTCCCTCTCAACAAGCATTCATTGAAGAGGTCCGTCCAGGCTTTTATGAGCATTGGGGCTGCGCTCTTTAAATGCTCGTTGAAGATATTGTCCGGACCACTGGCCTTTTTGTCTTTTGATCCCATGACCAGTCTCAGGACTTCATCCTGTGTGAATGGCTCGAGGAAAGAGTCTTCTTCTTTCTTTGCCGTTTCCTTGTGCGGCCTAGTGTCTTTTGATTGCAGAATTTCGGTGAAGTGCTGTACACATGTGTCCATGGGGATATCCCTCGGGAACGTCGGTTTTCTTTGCTTCAGGACTCTAAATGGGTCGATTTCTGACTCCTCCATAATCTCTCTGGCTTTTTCTTCATAGTACTCCCTCTTGGATTCTCTTATGAGTGTTTTGTATTTTCTTCTTTCATTTGCGTATTCTTTGAGAGTCTCTTCTGATCGCGAGGTTAAGGCGCTGTGGAGCTTGTGGAGGGCTGACTGTCTAGCCTGGTAGCAGTTCCTGTTGAACCAGGGTTTTGCCTTCCTTTCATTGGGCTTCGTGATTCTTGTGGCGTTTGTAATAATGTGTTCCAGTTTGTTTACTGCTCTGTCAATGTGTCCAGTCTGTATCTCCTGTTCTGCTTCTTTGATTTGGGTGTGGGACTGTTCTATCCTCTGCGTATCTAATTTCCTTGAGATATTCGGGTTCCGGGGGCCGGACGGGCTTTCCTTCTGAAGTGTAAATGTCGTTGCGACAGGCATGTGTTTCCTTGCTGCTATTTTGATCACTTCTTGTGCCACCTTCCTGACGCCCTTCATGCTCGTCAGCACAAGGTCAATTGTGCTGCTCCCATTTTGGCACACATAGGTTTTCTCGGACGCTTTATTTATTATGGTTAATCCTTTTTCTTCGAGGAATTGTAGGACAGTTTCAGCTTTATGGTTGCGTACATCAATCCTGCAGTTCATATCTCCTGCTATTGTCACTAGCTCCTGCTGTTGCGATTGCGCCAGTCCGCCACTTACGATGTCTATGATCTCCTCTCGATTTTGATATAAACGTTAATAAAACCTCTATATTCCAACCGATTGTGCTAATTCTTTCACAGAGTGTTTAATATATATGATTGGACAGTATTATATCACTGGTTTCGATTTTCCCACAAACCAAAATCTTTCAAAAAATATTGTTTTTGCGAGATTTTTAAATAGATAAATATCAATAAAACATACAAATTCCGTGGGAATTGTCTAATTCCTTAAAAGAATGTTAAATTCATGTGGATTCACCTATATATAACAACAATTTCACGTTCGCATGCTGAGGAATGTGGGTTTGTTTGAGTAAATCGTCAAATTGTAAAAATCGTCGTTTCTTGCGGTAAAAACACGATTTTGCTATAAACGTTAATAAAACCTCTATATTCCAACCGATTGTGCTAATTCTTTCACAGAGTGTTTAATATACATGATTGAACTGTATTATATCACTGGTTTCAATTTTCCCCACAAAAAAAAAATCTTTCAAAAAATTTCGTTTTTGCGAGATTTTCTACTATATAAATATGAATAAAATCTACAAATTCTGTGGGATTTGTCTAATTTCTTTAAAAAATGTTAAATTCATGTGGATTCACATATATATAACATAAATTTCACGTTAGCATTCAGAGGAATATGGGTTTGTTTGTGTAAATCGGCCAATTGTAAAAATCGTCGTTTCTTGCGGTAAAAAAAAGATTTTGCTATAAACGTTAATAAAACCTATATATTCCAACCGATTGTGCTAATTCTTTCAAAGAGTGTTTAATATATATGATTGAACAGTACTATATCACTGTTTTCGATTTTCCCCACAAACCAAAATCTTTAAAAAAAATTCGTTTTTGCGAGATTTTTAACTATATAAATATGAATAAAATCTTCAAATTCCGTGGGATTTGTCTTATTTCTTTAAAAAATGTTAAATTCATGTGGATTCACCTATATATAACAACAATTTCACGTTCGCATTCAGAGGAATATGGGTTTGTTTGTGTAAATCGTCCGATTGTAATAATCGTCGTTTCTTGCGGTAAAAACACGATTTTGCTATAAACGTTAATAAAACCTCTATATTCCAACCGATTGTGCTAATTCTTTCACAGAGTGTTTAATATACATGATTGAACTGTATTATATCACTGGTATCAATTTTCCCCACAAACAAAAAATCTTTCAAAAAATTTCGTTTTTGCGAGATTTTCAACTATATAAATATCAATAAAATATACGAATTCCGTGGGATTTGTCTAATTTTTTTAAAAAATGTTAAATTCATTTGGATTCACCTATATATAACAAAAATTTCACGTTCGCATGCTGAGGAATATGGGTTTGTTTCCGTAAATCGGCCAATGGCAAAAATCGTCGTTTCTTGCGGTAAAAACACGATTTTGTTATAAACCTTATTAAAACCTCTATATTCCAAACGATTGTGCTAATTCTTTCACAGAGTGTTTAGTATACATGTTTGAACTGTATTATATCACTGGTTTTAATTTTCCCCACAAACCAAAATGTTTCAAAAAATTTCGTTTTTGCGAGATTTTTAACTGGATAAATATCAATAAAATCTACAAATTCAGTGAGATTTGTCTAATTTCTTAAAACAATGTTAAATTCATGTGGATTCACCTATATATATAACTACAATTTCACGTTCACATGCAGAGGAAATTGGGTTTGTTTGTGTAAATCGTCCAATTGTAAAAATCTTCGTTTCTTGCGGTAAAAACACGATTTTGCTATAAACGTTAATAAAACCTCTATATTCCAACCGATTGTGCTAATTCTTTCACAGAATGTTTAATATACATGATTGAACTGTATTATATCACTGGTTTCGATTTTCCCCACAAACCAAAATCTTTCAAAAAATATTGTTTTTGCGAGAATTTTAACTAGGAAAATATTAATAAAAACTACAAATTCCGTGGGATTTTTCTAATTTCTTAAAAGAATGTTGAATTCCTGTGGATTCACCTATATATAACAACAATTTCACGTTCGCATGCAGAGATATGTGGGTTTGTTTGTGTAAATCGTCAAATTGTAAAAATCGTCGTTTCTTGCGGTAAAACCACGATTTTGCTATAAACGTTATTAAAACCTCTATATTGCAACCGATTGTGCTAATTCTTTCACAGAGTGTTTAATAAACATGATTGAAATGTATTATACCACTGGTTTCGATTTTCCCCTCAACCCTAAATATTTAAATAAATGTTTTTGCGAGATTTTCAACTATGTAAATATGAATAAAATCAACAAATTCCGTGGGATTTGTCTAATTTCTTAAATAAAATGTTCAATTCATGTGGATTCACCTACATAGAACAACAATTTCGTGTTCGCATGCAGAGGATTATGGGTTTGTTTGTGTAAATGGTCCAATTGAAAAAATGGTCGTTTCTTGCGATAAAACTCGATTTTCGTATAAACGTTAATAAAACCTCTATATTCCAACCGATTATGCTAATTCTTTCACAGAGTGTTTAGTATACATGATTGAACTGTATTATATCACTGGTTTTGATTTTCCCCACAAACCTATATCTTTCAAAAAATTTCGTTTTTGCGAGATTTTTAACTAGTTAAATATCAATTAAATCTACAAATTCCGTGGGATTTCTCTAATTTCTTAAAAGAATATTAAATTCTTGTGGATTCACCTATATGTAACAACAATTTCACGTTCGCATGCAGAGGAATGTGGGTTTGGTTGTGTAAATCGTCAAATTGTAAAAATCGTCGTTTTTTGCGGTAAAATTACGATTTTGCTATGAACGTTAATAAAACCTCTATATTCCAACCGATTGTGCTAATTCTTTCACAGAGTGTTTAATATACATGATTGAACAGTATTATGTCACTGGTTTCGACTTTCCCAACAAAACAAAATCTTTCAAAAAATATTGTTTTTGCGAGAATTTTAACTAGATAAATATAAATAAATTCTACAAATTCCGTGGGATTTGTCTAATTTCTTAAAAGAATGTTAAATTCATGTGGATTCACATATATATAACAACAATTTCACGTTCGCATGCAGAGGAATTTGGGTTTGTTTGTATAATCGTCAAATTGTAAAAATCGTAATTTCTAGCGGTAAAAACACGATTTTGCTATAAACGTTAATAAAACCTCTATTTTGCAACCGATTGTGCTAATTCTTTCACAGAGTGTTTAATATACATGATTGAACTGTATTATATCACTGGTTTCGATTTTCCCCTGTAACCAAAATATTTAAAAAAATTTCGTTTTTGCGAGATTTTCAACTATATAAATATGAATAAAATCTACAAATTCCGTGGGATTTGTCTAATTTCTTAAAAAATTTTTCAATTCATGTGGATTCACCTACATAGAACAACAATTTCACGTTCGCATGCAGAGGAATATGGGTTTGTTTGTGTAAATGGTCCAAATGAAAAAATTGTCGTTTCTTGCGGTAAAACGCGATTTTGGTATAAACGTTAATAAAACCTCTATTTTCTAACCGATTGTGCTAATTCGTTCACAGAGTGTTTAATATACATGATTGAACTGTATTATATTACTGGTTTCGATTTTCCCCTCTAACCAAAATATTTAAAAAAATTTGGTTTTGCGAGATTTTTATCTATATAAATAAGAATAAAATCTACAAATTCCGTCGGATTTGTCTAATTTAAAAAAAAAAATGTTAAATTCGTGTGGACTCACCTATATATCAGAACAATTTCACGTTCGCATGCGGAGGAATGTGGGTTTGTTTGTCTAAATCGTCCAATTGTAAAAATCGTCGTTTCTTGCGGTATAAACACGATTTTGGTATTATCGTTATTAAAATCTCTATTTTCCAACTGATTCTACTAATTCTTTCAGAGGGTGTTTAATATACATGATTGAACAGTATTATGTCACTGGTTTCGATTTTCCTTACAAACCAAAATGTTTCAAAAATTTCGTTTTTGCGAGGTTTTTAACTATATAAATATGAATAAAATTTACAAATTCCGTCGGATTTGTTTAATTTCTTAAAAAAAATGTAAATTCGTTTGGACTCACCTATATACCACAAAAATTTTACGTTCGCATGCGGAGGAATGTTGGTTTGTTTGTGTAAATCTTCCAATTGTAAAAATCGTCGTTTCTTGCGGTAAAAATACGATTTTGTTATAAACGTTAATAAAGTCTCTATATTCCAACCGATTGTGCTAATTCTTTCAGAGAGTGTTTAATATACATGATGAACAGTATTATGTCACTGGATTCGTTTTTCCCCATAAACCGAAATCTTTCAAAAAATTTCGTTTTTGCGAGATTTTTAACTATATAAACAAGAATAAAATCTACAAATTCCGTCGGATATGTCTAATTTAAAAAAAAATGTTAAATTCGTGTGGACTCACCTATATATCAGAACAATTTCACGCTCGCATGCGGAGGAATGTGGGTTTGTTTGTCTGAATCGTCCAATTGTAAAAATCGTCGTTTCTTGCGGTAAAAACACGATTTTGATATAAACGTTAATAAAATCCTTATATTCCAACCGATTGTGCTAATTCTTTCAGAGAGTGTTTAATATGCGTGATTGAACAGTATTATGTCACTGGTTTCGATTTTTGCCCACAAACCAAAATCCTTCAAAAAATTTCGTTTTTGCGAGAATTTTAACTACATAAATATGAATAAAATCTACAAATTCCTTCGGATTAGTCTAATTTCTTAAAAAAATGTCATATTTTTGTGGACTCAACTACATATCACAACAATTTCACTTTCGCATGCGGAGGAATGTGGGTTTGTTCGTGTAAATCGTCCAATTGAAAAAATCGTCGTTTCTTGCGGTAAAAACACGATTCTGGTATAAACGTTAATAAAATCTCTATATTCCAAGCGATTGTGCTAATTATTTCTGAGATGTTTAGTATACACGATTCTACAGTATTATATTACTGGTTTCGATTTTACCCACAAACCAAAATCTTTAAAAGATTATGTTTTTTGCGAGATTTTTAACTATACAAATATGAATAAAATCTACAAATTCCGTCGCATTTGTCTAATTTCTTAACAAAATGTTAAATTAGTGGACTCACCTATATATAACAACAATTTCACGTTCGCATGCGAAGGAATATGTGTTTGTTTGTGTAAATCGTCCAAATGTAAAAATCGTCATTTCTTGCGGTAAAAACACGATTTTGATATAAATTTAATAAAACCCTTATATTCCAACCGATTGTGCTAATTCTTTCAGAGAGTGGTTAATATACGTGATTGAACAGTATTATGTCACTGGTTTCGATTTTCCCCCAAACCAAAATCTTTCAAAAAATTTCGTTTTTGCGAGAATTTTAACTACATAAATATGAATAAAATCTACAATTTCCGTCGGATTTGTCTAATTTCTTAAAAAAATGTTAAATCAGTGGACTCACCTATATATCACAACAATTTTACGTTCGCATGCGGAGGTATGTGAGTTTGTTTGTGTAAATCGTCCAATTGAAAAAATCGTCGTTTCTTGCGGTAAAAAAACGATTTTGTTATAAACGTTAATAAAATTTCCATATTCCAACCGATTGTGTTAATTCTTTCAGAGAGCGTTTAATATATATGATTGAACAGTATTATGTCACTTGTTTCGATTTTCCCCACAAACCAAAATCTTTAAAAAAAATTTTTTTTTCGAAATTTTTAACTATATAAATTTGAATAAACTTTACAAATGCCGTCGGATTTGTCTAATTTTTTTAAAAAATGTTAAATTCGTGTGGGCTCACCAATTTATAAAACACAATTTCACGTTCGCGTGAGGGGGAATGTGGGTTTGTTTGTGTAAATCGTCTAATTGAAAAAATCGTCGTTTCTTGCGGTAAAAACACGATTTTGGAATAAACGTTAATAAAATCTCTATAATCCAACCGATTGTGCTAATTCTTTCATAGAGTGTTTAATATACATAATTCAACAGAATTCTATCACTGGTTCCGATTTTCCTCACAAACCAATATGTTTCAAAAAATTTCGTTTTTGCGAGGTTTTTTAACTATATAAATATGAATAAAATTTAAAAATTCCGTCGGATTTGTTAAATTTCTTAAAAAAAAATGTAAATTCGTGTGGCACACCTATATATCAGACAAAATTTACGTTCGCATGCGGAGGAATGTTGGTTTGATTTTTGTAAATCTTCCAATTGAAAAAATCGTCGTTTCTTGCGGTAAAAACACGATTTTGGTATAAACGTTAATAAAATCTCTATATTCCAACCGATTGTGGTAATTATTACAGTGAGTACTTAATATACATGATTGAACAGTATTATATCACTGGTATCGATTTTCCCCACAAACCAAAATCTTTCAAAAAATTTGGTTTTTGCGAAAATTTTAACTATAGAAATATGAATAAAATCTACATATTCTGTCGGATTTGTCTGATTTAAAAAAAAATGTTAAATTCGTTTGAACTCACCTATATATAACAACAATTTCACGTTGGCATGCGGAGCAATATGGGTTTGTTTGTGTAAATCGTCCAAATGTAAAAATCGTCGTTTCTTGCGGTAAAAACACGATTTTGTTATAAACGTTAATAAAATCTCTATATTCCTACCGATTGTGTTAAATCTTACAGAGAGTGTTTAATATACATGATTGAACAGTATTATGTCACAGGTTTCGATTTTCCCCACAAACCAAAATCCTTCAAAAAATTTCGTTTTTGCGAGATTTTTAACTATATAAATATGAATAAAATCTGCAAATATTGTCGGATTTGTTAGATTTCTTAAAAAAATGTTAACTTCGTGTGGACTCACCTATATATAGCAACAATTTCACAATCGCATGCGGAGGAATATTCTTTTGTTTGTGTAAATCGTCCAATTGCAAAAATCGTCGTTTCTTGCGGTAAAAGTACGATTTTGGTATAAACGTTAATAAAACCCTCTATATTCCAACCGATTGTGCTAATTCTTTATGAGATGTTTAGTATACACGATTGGCCAGTATTATATTACTGGTTTCGATCTTACCCACAAACCAAAATCTTTGAAAAAATTTCGTTTTTTGCGAGATTTTTAACTATAGAAATATGAATAAAATCTACAAATTCCGTCGGATTTGTCTAATATTTTTAAAAAATGTTAACTTCGTGTGGACTCACCTATATATCACAACAATTTTACGTTTGCATGCGGAGGAATGTGGGTTTGTTTGTGTAAATCGTCCATTTGAAAAAATCGTCGTTTCTTGCGGTAAAAAAACGATTTTGGTATAAACGTTAATAAAATCTCTATATTCCAACCGATTGTGTTAAGTCTTTCAGAGAGCGTTTAATATACATGATTGAACAGTATTATATCACAGCTTTCGATTTTCCCCACAAAACAAAATCCTTCAAAAAATTTCGTTTTTGCTAGATTTTTAACTATATAAATGTGAATAAAATCTGCAAATTCTGTAGGATTTGTCTGATTTCGTAAAAAAAATTTTATATTCGTGTGGACTCACCTATATATCACAACAATTTCATGTTCGCATGCGGAGGAATATATGTTTGATTGTGTAAATCGTCCAATTGCAAAAATCGTCGTTTCTTGCGGTAAAAAAAAACGATTTTGGTATAAACGTTAATAAAACCTCTATATTCCAACCGATTGTGCTAATTCTTTCAGATAGTGTTTAATATACATGATTGAACAGTATTATGTCACTGGTTTCGATTTTCCCCACTAACCAAATTCTTTCAGAAAATTACGTTTTTGCGAGATTTTTAACTATATAAATAACAATAAAATCTACAAATTCCGTCGTATTTGTTTAATTTCTTTAAAAAATATTAAATTCGTGTGGACTCACATATATATAACAACAATTTCACGTTCCCATGCGGAGGAATGAGGGTTTGATTGTGTAAATCGTCCAATTGGAAAAAATCGTCGTTTCTTGCGGTAAAAACACGATTTTGGTATAAACGTTAATAAAATCTCTATATTCCAACCGTTTGTACTAATTCTTTCAGAGAGTGATTAATAAACATGATTGAACAGTATTATATCACTGGTTACGATTTTCCCCACAAACCAAAATCTTTCAAAAAATTTCGTTTTTGCGAGATTTTTAACTATATAAATATGAATAAAATCTACAAACACTGTCGGATTTGTCTGATTTTTGAAAAAAAATGTTAAACTCGTGTGGACTCACCTATATATAACAAAATTTTCACGTTCGAATGCGGGGGAATGTGGGTTTGTTTGTGTAAATCGTCAAATTGAAAAAATCGTCGTTTCTTGCGGTAAAAACACGATTTTGGTATAAACGTTAATAAAATCTCTATTTTCCAACCGATTGTGCTAATTCTTTCAGAGAGTGTTTAATATACTTGATTGAACAGTATTATATCACAGGCATCGATTTTCCCCACAAACCAAAATTTTTAAAAAATTTCGTTTTTGCGAGATTTTTAACTATATAAATATGAATAAAATTTACAAATTCTGTCGGATTTGTCTGATTTTTTAAAAAATATATTAAATTCGTGTGGACTCAGCTATATATCACAACAATTTCAAGTTCGCATGCGGAGGAATATTGGTTTGTTTGTGTAAATGGTCCAATTGCAAAAATCGTCGTTTTTTGCGGTAAAAACACGATTTTGGTATAAATGTTAATAAAATCTCTATATTCAACCGATTGTACTAATTTTTTCAGGGAGTTTACAATATACATGATTGAACAGTATTATGTGACTGCTTTCGAATTTCCCCACAAACCAAAATCTTTCAAAAAATTTCGTTTTTGTAAGATTTTTAACTATATAAATATCAATAAAATCTACAAATTCCGTCGGATTCATATAATTTTTTTTAAATGTTAAATTCGTGTGCACTTTCCTATTTATAAGAATAATAGCTCGTTCGCATGCGGAGGAAAGTGGGTTTGTTTGTCTAAATCGTCCAATTGTAAAAATCGTCGTTTCTTGCGGTAAAAACACGATTTTGGTATAAACGTTATTTAAATCTCTATATTCCAACCGATTGTGCTAATTCTTTCAGACAGTCTTTAATATACATGATTGAACAGAAATATATCACTTGTTTCGATTTTCCCCACAAACCTAAATCTTTCAAAAAATTTCGTTTTTGCGACATTTTTAACTATAGAAATATGAATAAAATCTGCATATTCTGTCGGATTTCTCTGATTTCTAAAAACAATGTTAATTTAGTGTGGACTCACCTATATATAACAACAATTTCACGTTCGCATGCGGAGGAATAAGGGTTTGGTTGTGTAAATTGTCCAATTGTAAAAATCGTTTTCTGCGGTAAAAACACTATTTTGTATAAACGTTAATAAAATCTCTATATTCCAACCGATTGTGCTAATTCTTTCAGAGAGTGTTTAATATACATGATTGAACAGTACTATGTCACTGGTTTCGATTTTCCCCACAAACCAAAATCCTCCTAAAAATTTCGTTTTTGCGAGATTTTTAACTATATAAATATGAATAAAATCTACAAATTCTGTCGGATTTGTCTGATTTCTGAAAAAAAATGTTAAATCCGTGTGGAATCACCTATATATAACAACAATTTTACGTTCGCATGCGAAGGAATGTGGGTTTGTTTGAGTAAATCGTCCAAATGCAAAAATCGTCATTTCTTGCGGAAAAAACACGAGTTTGGTATAAACGTTAATAAAATCTCTATATTCCAACCGATTGTGATAATTCTTTCAGGGAGTGTTTAATATACATGATTGAACAGTATTCTATCACTTGTTTCGATTTTCCCCACAAACCAAATCTTTCAAAAAATTTCGTTTTTGCGAGATTTTTAACTATAGAAATATGAATAAAATCTACATATTCTGTCGGATTTCTCTGATTAAAAAAAAAAAATTAAATTCGTGTGGACTCACCTATATATAACAACAATTTCACGTTCGCTTGCGGAGGAATAAGGGTTTTGTTGTGTAAATCGTCCAATTGTAAAAATCGTTTTCTGCGGTAAAAACACTATTTTGTATAAAAGTTAATAAAATCTCTATATTCCAACCGATTGTGCTAATTCTTTCAGAGAGTGTTTAATATACATGATTGAACAGTACTATGTCACTGATTTCGATTTTCCCCACAAACCAAAATCCTCCTAAAAATTTCGTTTTTGCGAGATTTTTAACTATATAAATATGAATAAAATCTACAAATTCTGTCGGATTTGTCTGATTTCTGAAAAAAAATGTTAAATCCGTGTGGAATCACCTATATATAAAAACAATTTCACGTTCGAATGCGGAGGAATGTGGGTTTGTTTGTGTAAAGCGTCCAATTGAAAAAATCGTCGTTTCTTGCGGTAATAACGCGATTTTGGTATAAACGTTAATAAATTCTCTATTTTCCAACCAATTGTGCTAATTCTTTCAGAGTGTGTTTAATATACATGATTAAACAGTATTATATCACAGGCATCGATTTTCCCCTCAAACCAAAATTTTAAAAAAATTTCGTTTTTGCGAGATTTTTAACTATATAAATATGAATAAAATCTACAAATTCTGTCGGATTTATCTGATTTCTTAAAAAAGTGTTAAATTCGTGTGGACTCAGCTATATATCACAACAATTTCACGTTCGCATGCGTAGGAATATTGGTTTGTTTGTGTAATTGTTCCAATTGCAAAAATCGTCTTTTCTTGCGGTAAAAACACGATTTTGGTATAAACGTTAATAAAATCTCTATTTTCCAACCGATTGTGCTAATTCTTTCAGAGAGTGTTTAATATACATGATTAAACAGTATTATATCACAGGCATCGATTTTCCCCACAAACCAAAATTTTTTAAAAATTTCGTTTTTGCGAGTTTTTTAACTATATTAATATGAATAAAATCTACAAATTCTCTCGGATTTGTCTGATTTCTTAAAAAAATGTTAAATTCGTGTGGACTCAGCTATATATCACAACAATTTCACGTTCGCATGCGGAGGAATATTGGTTTGGTTGTATAATTGGTCCAATTGCAAAAATCGTCGTTTCTTGCGGTAAAAACACGATTTTGGTATAAACGTTAATAATATCTCTATATTCCAACCGATTGTACTAATTTTTTCAGAGAATTTACAATATACATGATTGAACAGTATTATGTCACTGGTTTCGATTTTCCTCACAAACCAAAATGTTTCAAAAAATTTCGTTTTTGCGAGGTATTTTTAACTATATAAATATGAATAAAATTTACAAATTCCGTCGGATTTGTTAAATTTCTTAAAAAAAATGTAAATTGGTGTGGACTCACCTATATCTCACAAAAATTTTACGTTCGTATGCGGAGGAATGTTGGTTTGTTTGTGTAAAACGTCCAATAGAAAATATCGTCGTTTCTTGCGGTAAAAACACGATTTTGGTATAAATGGTAATAAAATCTCTATATTCCAACCGATTGTGGTAATTATTTCAGAGAGTGGTTAATATACATGATTGAACATTATTATATCTCTGGTTTCGATTTTCCCCACAAACCATAATCTTTAAATAAATTTGGTTTTTGCGAAATTTTTAACTTTACAAATATGAATAAAACTACATATTCATCCGGATTTGTCTGATTTAAAGAAAATGTTGAATTCGTTTGAACTCACCTATATATAACAACAATTTCACGTTGGCATGCGGAGCAATATGGGTTTGTTTGTGTAAATCGTCCAAATGTAAAAATCGTCGTTTCTTGCGGTAAAAACACGATTTTGTTATAAACGTTAATAAAATCTCAATATTCCTACCGATTGTGTTAATTCTTTCAGAGAGTGTTTAATATACATGATTGAACAGTATTATGTCACAGGTTTCGATTTTCCCCACAAACCAAAATCCTTAAAATAATTTCGTTTTTGCGAGGTTTTTAACTATAAAAATATGAATAAAATCTGCAAATTCTGTCGGATTTGTCTGTTTCTTAAAAAAATGTTAAATTCGTGTGACCTCACCTATATATAACAACAATTTCACGTTCGCATGCGGAGGAATATTGGTTTGTTTGTAAATCGTCCAATTGCAAAAATCGTCGTTTCTTGCTGTAAAAATACGATTTTGGTATAAACGTTAATAATATCACTATTTTCCAACTGATTCTGCTAATTCTTTCAGAGAGTGTTTAATATACATTGATTGAACAGTATTATATCACTGGATTCGATATCCCCCACAAACCAAAATCTTTCGAATAATAATGTTTTTGCGAGATTTTTAACTATATAAATATGAATAAAGTCTACAAATTCTGTCGTATTTGTCTGATTTCATAAAAAAATGTTAAATTCGTGTGGACTCACCTATACATAACAACAGTTTCACGTACGCAAGCGGAGGAATTTGGGTTTGTTTGTGTAAATCGTCTAATTGAAAAATCGTCATTTCTTGCAGTAAAAACACGATGTTGTTATATACGTTAATAAAATCTGTATATTCCAACCGATTGTGTTAATTCTTTCAGAGAGTGTTTAATATACATGATTCAACAGTATTATATCACTGGTATAGATTTTCCCCACATACCAAAATCTTTAAAAAAATTTCGTTTTTGCGAGATTTTTAACTATATAAATAAGAATAAAATCCACAAGTTCCGTCGGATTCATCTAATTTTTTAAGCAAATATTAAATTCGTGTAGACTTACCTATTTATAAGAATAATAGCACGTTCGCATGCGGAGGAAAGTGGGTTTGTTTGTCTAAATCGTCCAATTGTAAAAATCGTCGTTTCTTGCGGTAAAAACACGATTTTGCTATAAACGTTATTATAATCTCTATATTCCAACCATGTGTGCTAATTCTTTCAAACAGTCCTTAATACACATGATTGAACAGAATTATATCACTTGTTTCGATTTTCCCCACAAACCAAAATCTTTCAAAAAATTTTGTTTTTGCGAGATTTTTAACTATAGAAATATGAATAAAATCTACATATTCTGTCGGATTTCTCTGATTTAAAAAAAAAAAAATTAAATTCGTGTGGACTCACCTATATATAACAACAATTTCACGTTCGCTTGCGGAGGAATAAGGGTTTGGTTGTGTAAATCGTCCAATTGTAAAAATCGTTTTCTGCGGTAAAAACACTATTTTGTATAAAAGTTAATAAAATCTCTATATTCCAACCGATTGTGCTAATTCTTTCAGAGAGTGTTTAATATACATGATTGAACAGTATTATGTCACTGGTTTCGATTTTCCCCACAAACCAAAATCCTCCTAAAAATTTCGTTTTTGCGAGATTTTTAACTATATAAATATGAATAAAATCTACAAATTCTGTCGGATTTGTCTGATTTCTGAAAAAAAATGTTAAATCCGTGTGGACTCACCTATATATAACAACAATTTCACGTTCGAATGCGGAGGAATGTGGGTTTGTTTGTGTAAAGCGTCCAATTGAAAAAATCGTCGTTTCTTGCGGTAATAACACGATTTTGGTATAAACGTTAATAAACTCTCTATTTTCCAACCGATTGTGCTAATTCTTTCAGAGTGTGTTTAATATACATGATTAAACAGTATTATATCACAGGCATCGATTTTCCCCTCAAACCAAAATTTTAAAAAAATTTCGTTTTTGCGAGATTTTTAACTATATAAATATGAATAAAATCTACAAATTCTGTCGGATTTGTCTGATTTCTTAAAAAAGTGTTAAATTCGTGTGGACTCAGCTATATATCACAACAATTTCACGTTCGCATGCGGAGGAATATTGGTTTGTTTGTGTAATTGTTCCACTTGCAAAAATCGTCGTTTCTTGCGGTAAAAACACGATTTTGGTATAAACGTTAATAAAATCTCTATATTCCAACCGATTGTACTAATTTTTCAGAGAGTTTACAATATACATGATTGAACAGTATTATGTGACTGGTTTCGAAATTCCCCACAAACCAAAATCTTTAAAAAAAATTTCGTTTTTCCGAAATATTTAACTATATAAATAAGAATAAAATTTATGAAAACTGTTGGATTTGTCTGATTTCTTAAAAAAATGTTAAATTCTTGAGGACTCACCTGTATATAACAACAATTTTACGTTCGCATGCGAAGCAATGTGGGTTTGTTTTTGTAAAACGTCCAATTGAAAAAATCGTCATTTCTTGCGGTAAAAACACGACTTTGGTATAAACGTTAATAAAATCTCTATATTCCAACCGATTGTGCTAATTCTTTCAGAGAGTGTTTAATATACATGATTGAACAGTATTATGTCACTGGTTTCGATTTTCCTTACAAACAAAAATGTTTCAAAAAATTTCGTTTTTGCGAGGTTTTTTTTAACTATATAAATATGAATAAAATTTACAAATTCCGTTGGATTTGTTTAATTTCTTAATAAAAAATGTAAATTCGTGTGGACTCACCTATATATAACAACAATTCCACGTTCGCATGCGGAGGAATATGGGTTTGTTTGTGTAAATCGTCCAATTGTAAAAATCGTCGTTTCTTGCGGTATAAATACGATTTTGTTATAAACGTTAATAAAATCTCTATATTCCAACCGATTGTGTTAATTCTTTCAGAGAGTGTTTAATATACATAATTGAACAGTATTATGTCACTGGTTTCGATTTTCCTCACAAACCAAAATGTTTAAAAAAATTTCGTTTTTGCGAGGTTTTTTTAACTATATAAATATGAATAAAATTTACAAATTCCGTCGGATTTGTTAAATTTCTTAAAAAAAATGTAAATTGGTGTGGACTCACCTACATCTCACAAAAATTTTACGTTCGCAAGCGGAGGAATGTTGGTTTGTTTGTGTAAATCGTCCAATAGAAAATATCGTCGTTTCTTGCGGTAAAAACACGATTTTGGTATAAATGTTAATAAAATCTCTCTATTCCAACCGATTGTGGTAATTATTTCAGAGAGTGGTTAATATACATGATTGAACATTATTATATCTCTGGTTTCGATTTTCCCCACAAACCAAAATCTTTAAAAAAATTTGGTTTTTGCGAAATTTTTAACTTTACAAATATGAATAAAATCTACATATTCATCCGGATTTGTCTGATTTAAAGAAAATGTTAAATTCGTTTGAACTCACCTATATATAACAACAATTTCACGTTGGCATGCGGAGCAATATGGGTTTGTTTGTGTAAATCGTCCAAATGTAAAAATCGTCGTTTCTTGCGGTAAAAACACGATTTTGTTATAAACGTTAATAAAATCTCTATATTCCTACCGATTGTGTTAATTCTTTCAGAGAGTGTTTAATATACATGATTGAACAGTATTATGTCACAGGTTTCGATTTTCCCCACAAACCAAAATCCTTAAAATAATTTCGTTTTTGCGAGGTTTTTAACTATAAAAATATGAATAAAATCTGCAAATTCTGTCGGATTTGTCTGTTTCTTAAAAAAATGTTAAATTCGTGTGACCTCACCTATATATAACAACAATTTCACGTTCGCATGCGGAGGAATATTGGTTTGTTTGTAAATCTTCCAATTGCAAAAATCGTCGTTTCTTGCGGTAAAAATACGATTTTGGTATAAACGTTAATAATATCACTATTTTCCAACTGATTCTGTTAATTCTTTCAGAGAGTGTTTAATATACACTGATTGAACAGTTTTATATCACTGGATTCGATATGCCCAACAAACCAAAATCTTTCGAATAATAATGTTTTTGCGAGATTTTTAACTATATAAATATGAATAAAGTCTACAAATTCTGTCGTATTTGTCTGATTTCTTAAAAAATGTTAAATTTGTGTGGACTCACCTATACATAACAACAGTTTCACGTACGCATGCGGAGGAAAGTGGGTTTGTTTGTCTAAATCGTCCAATTGTAAAAATCGTCGTTTCTTGCGGTAAAAACACGATTTTGCTATAAACGTTATTATAATCTCTATATTCCAACCATGTGTGCTAATTCTTTCAGACAGTCCTTAATATACATGATTGAACAGAATTATATCACTTGTTTCGATTTTCCCCACAAACCAAAATCTTTCAAATAATTTCGTTTTTGCGAGATTTTTAACTATAGAAATATGAATAAAATCTACATATTCTGTCGGATTTCTCTGATTTAAAAAAAAAAAATTAAATTCGTGTGGACTCACCTATATATAACAACAATTTCACGTTCGCTTGAGGAGGAATAATGGTTTGGTTGTGTAAATCGTCCAATTGAAAAAATCGTCATTTCTTGCGATAAAACCACGACTTTGGTATAAACGTTAATAAAATCTCTATATTCCAACCGATTGTGCTAATTCTTTCAGAGAGTGTTTAATATACATGATTGAACAGTATTCTATCACTGGTTTCGATTTTCCCCAAAAACCAAAATCTTTCAAAAAATTTCGTTTTTGCGAGATTTTTAACTATATAAATATCAATAAAATCTACAAATTCCGTCGGGTTTGCCTAATTTCTTTAATAAAATGTTAAATTCATGTGGACTCACCTATATATAACAACAATTCCACGTTCGCATGCGGAGGAATATGGGTTTGTTTCTGAAAATCGTGCAATTGTAAAAATCGTCGTTTCTTGCGGTAAAAATACGATTTTGTTATAAACGTTAATAAAATCTCTATATTACAACCGATTGTGCTAATTCTTTCAGAGAGTGTTTAATATACATGATTGAACAGTATTATGTCACTGGTTTCGATTTTCCTCACTAACCAAAATTTTTCAAAAAATTTCGTTTTTGTGAGGTTTTTTTAACTATATAAACATGAATAAAATTTACAAATTCCGTCGGATTTGTTTAATTTCTTAAAAAAAAATGTAAATTCGTGTGGACTCACCTATATATCACAAAAATTTTACATTCGCATGCGGAGGAATGTTGGTTTGTTTGTGTAAATCGTCCAATAGAAAATATCGTCGTTTCTTGCGGTAAAAACACGATTTTGGTATAAACGTTAATAAAATCTCTATATTCCAACTGATTGTGGTAATTCTTTCAGTGAGTGGTTAATATACATGATTGAACACTATTATGTCACTGGTTTCGATTTTCCCCACGAACCAAAATCTTTAAAAAAATTTGGTTTTTGCGAAATTTTTAACTTTAGAAATATCAATAAAATCTACATAATCATCCGGATTTGTCTGATTTAAAGAAAATGTTAAATTCGTTTGAACTCACCTATATATAACAACAATTTCACGTTGGCATGCGGACCAATATGGGTTTGTTTGTGTAAATCGTCCAAATGTAAAAATCGTCGTTTCTTGCGGTAAAACACGATTTTGTTATAAACGTTAATAAAATCTCAATATTCCTACCGATTGTGTTAATTCTTTCAGAGAGTGTTTAATATTCATCATTGAACAGTATTATGTCACAGGTTTCGATTTTCCCCACAAACCAAAATCCTTAAAATAATTTCGTTTTTGTGAGATTTTTAACTATAGAAATTTGAATAAAATCTGCAAATTCTGTCGGATTTGTCTGTTTCTTAAAAAAATTTTAAATTCGTGTGGACTCACCTATTATAACAACAATTTCACGTTCGCATGCGGAGGAATATTGGTTTGTTTGTAAATCGTCCAATTGCAAAAATCGTCGTTTCGTGCGGTAAAAATACGATTTTGGTATAAACGTTAATAATATCTCTATTTTCCAACTGATTCTGCTAATTCTTTCAGAGAGTGTTTAATATACATTGATTGAACAGTATTATATCACTTGTTTCGATTTGCCCCACAAACCAATGTCTTTCAAAAAATTTCTTTTTTGCGAGATTTTTAACTATATAAATATGAATAAAGTCTACAAATTCTGTCGGATTTGTCTGATTTCTTAAAAAAATGTTAAATTCGTGTTCACTCACCTATACATAACAACAATTCCACGTACGCATGCGGAGGAATTTGGGTTTGTTTGTGTTAATCGTTCAATTGAAAAATCGTCATTTCTTACGGTAAAAACACGATGTTGTTATAAACGATAATAAAATCTGTATATTCCAACCGATTGTGTTAATTCTTTCAGAGAGTGTTTAATATACATGATTGAACAGTATTATATCACTGGTATCGATTTTCCCCACAAACCAATATCTTTCAAAAAATTTCGTTTTTGCGAGATTTTTAACTGTATAAATAAGAATGAAATCTACAAATTAAGTCGGATTTATCTAATTTAAAAAAAAAATGTTAAATTCGTGTGGACTTACCTATTTATAAGAATAATAGCACGTTCGTATGCGGAGGAAATTGGGTTTGTTTGTCTAAATCATCCAATTGTTAAATAGTCTTTTCTTGCGGTAAAAACACGATTTTGGTATAAACGTTATTAAAATCTCTATATTCCAACCGATTGTGCTAATTCTTTCAGACAGTCTTTAATATACAAGATTGAACAGAATTATATCACTTGTTTCGATTTTCCCCACAAACCAAAATCTTTCAAAAAATTTCGTTTTTGCGAGATTTTTAACTATAGAAATATGAATAAAATCTACATATTCTGTCGGATTTCTCTGATTTCTAAAAAAAATGTTAAATTCGTGTGGACTCATCTATATATATATATATATATATATATATATATATATATATATATATATATATATATATATATATAAACAATTTCACGTTCGCATGCGGAGGAATAAGGATTTGGTTGTGTAAATCGTCCAATTGTAAAAATCGTTTTCTGCGGTCAAAACACTATTTTGGTATAAAAGTTAATAAAATCTCTATATTCCAACCGATTGTGCTAATTCTTTCAGAGAGTGTTAAATATACATGATTGAACAGTATTATGTCACTGGTTTCGATTTTCCCCACAAACCAAAATCCTTCAAAAAATTGCGTTTTTGCGAGATTTTTAACTATATAAATATGAATAAAATCTACAAATTCTTTCGGATTTGTCTGATTTCTTAAAACAAAAGTTAAATTCGTGTGGACTCACCTATACATAACAACAATTTCACGTACGCATGTGGAGGAATTTGGGTTTGTTTGTGTAAATCGTCCAATTGAAAAATCGTCATTTCTTGCGGTAAAAACACGATGTTGTTATAAACGATAATAAAATCTGTATATTCCAACCGATTGTGTTAATTCTTTCAGAGAGTGTTTAATATACATGATTGAACAGTATTATATCACTGGTATCGATTTTCCCCACAAACCAATATCTTTCAAAAAATTTCGTTTTTGCGAGATTTTTAACTATATAAATAAGAATAAAATTTACAAATTCCGTCGGATTCATCTAATTTAAAAAAAAAATGTTAAATTCGTGTGGACTTACATATTTATAAGAATACTAGCACGTTCGCATGCGGAGGAAAGTGGGTTTGTTTGTCTAAATCATCCAATTGTAAAAATCGTCTTTTCTTGCGGTAAAAACACGATTTTGGTATAAAGGTTATTAAAATCTCTATATTCCAACCGATTGTGCTAATTCTTTCAGACAGTCTTTAATATACAAGATTGAACAGAATTATATCACTTGTTTCGATTTTCCCCACAAACCAAAATCTTTAAAAAAAATTTCGTTTTTGCGAGATTTTTAACTATAGAAATATGAATAAAATCTACATATTCTGTCGGATTTCTATGATTTCTAAAAAAAATGTTAAATTCGTGTGGACTCACCTATATATAAACAATTTCACGTTCGCATGCGGAGGAATAAGGGTTTGGTTGTGTAAATCGTCCAATTGTAAAAATCGTTTTCTGCGGTAAAAACACTATTTTGTTATAAACGTTAATAAAATCTCTATATTACAATCGATTGTGCTAATTCTTTCAGAGAGTGTTAAATATACATGATTGAACAGTATTATGTCACTGGTTTCGATTTCCCCACAAACCAAAATCCTTCAAAAAATTTCGTTTTTGCGAGCTTTTTAACTATATAAATATAAATAAAATCTACAAATTCTGTCGGATTTGTCTGATTTCTAAAAAAAATTTTAAATTCGTGTGGACCCTCCTATATATAACAACAATTTCACGTTCGAATGCGGAGGAATGTGGGTTTGTTTGTGTAAAGCGTCCAATTGAAAAAATCGCCGTTTCTTGCGGTAAAAACACGATTTTGGTATAAACGTTAATAAAATCTCTATTTTCCAACCGATTGAGCTAATTCTTTCAGAGAGTGTTTAATATACATTGATTGAACAGTATTATGTCACTGGTTTCGATTTTCCTCACAAACCAAAATTTTTCAAAAAATTTCGTTTTTGTGAGGTTTTTTTAACTATATAAACATGAATAAAATTTACAAATTCCGTCGGATTTGTTTAATTTCTAAAAAAAAAAATGTAAATTCGTGTGGACTCACCTATATATCACAAAAATTTTACGTTCGCATGCGGAGGAATGTTGGTTTGTTTGTGTAAATCGTCCAATAGAAAATATCGTCGTTTCCTGCGGTAAAAACACGATTTTGGTATAAACGTTAATAAAATCTCTATATTCCAACCGATTGTGGTAATTCTTTCAGTGAGTGGTTAATATACATGATTGAACACTATTATGTCACTGGTTTCGATTTTCCCCACGAACCAAAATCTTAAAAAAAAATTTGGTTTTTGCGAAATTTTTAACTTTAGAAATATGAATAAAATCTACATATTCATCCGGATTTGTCTGATTTAAAGAAAATGTTAAATTCGTTTGAACTCACCTATATATAACAAAAATTTCACGCTGGCATGCGGAGCAATATGGGTTTGTTTGTGTAAATCGTCCAAATGTAAAAATCGTCGTTTCTTGCGGTAAAATCACGATTTTGTTATAAAAGTTTATAAAATCTCTATATTCCTACCGATTGTGTTAATTCTTTCAGAGAGTGTTTAATATTCATGATTGAACAGTATTTTGTCACAGGTTTCGATTTTCCCCACAAACCAAAAATTTTTCAAATAATTTCGTTTTTGCGAGATTTTTAACTATAGAAATATCAATAATATCTACATATTCTGTCGGATTTGTCTAATTTATAAAAAAAATTTAAATTCGTGTGGACTCACCTAGATATAACAACAATTTCACGTTCGCATGCGGAGGAATATTGGTTTGTTTGTAAATCGTCCAAATGTAAAAATCGTCGTTTCTTGCGGTAAAAACACGATTTTGTTATAAACGTTTATAAAATCTCTATATTCCTACCGATTGTGTTAATCCTTTCAGAGAGTGTTTAATATTCATGATTGAACAGTATTATGTCACAGGTTTCGATTTTCCCCACAAACCAAAATCCTTAATATAATTTTTTTTTGCGAGATTTTTAACTATAGAAATATGAATAAAATCTGCAAATTCTGTCGGATTTGTCTGTTTCTTAAAAAAATGTTAAATTCGTGAGTACTCACCTATATATAACAACAATTTCACGTTCGCATGCGGAGGAATATTGGTTTGTTTCTAAATCGTCCAATTGCAAAAATCGTCGTTTCTTGGGGTAAAAATACGATTTTGGTATAAACGTTAATAATATCTCTATTTTCCAACTGATTCTGCTATTTCATTCAGAGAGTGTTTAATATACATTGATTGAACAGTATTAAATCACTTGTTTCGATTTGCCCGACAAACCAAAATCTTTCAAAAAAGTTCGTTTTTGCGAGATTTTTAACTATATAAATATGAATAAAGTCTACAAATTCTGTCGGATTTGTCTGATTTCTTAAAAAAATGTTAAATTCGTGTGGACTCACCTATACATAACAACAATTTCACGTACGCCTGCGGAGGAATTTGGGTTTGTTTGTGTAAATCGTGCAATTGAAAAATCGTCATTTCTTGCGGTGAAAACACGATGTTGTTATAAACGATAATAAAATCTGTATATTCCAACCGATTGTGTTAATTCTTTCAGAGAGTGTTTAATATACGAGATTGAACAGAATTATATCACTTGTTTCGATTTTCCCCACAAACCAAAATCTTTCAAAAAATTTCGTTTTTGCGAGATTTTTAACTATAGAAATATGAATAAAATCTACATATTCTGTCGGATTTCTCTGATTTCTAAATAAAATGTTAAATTCGTGTGGACTCACCTATATATATAAACAATTTCACGTTCGCATGCGGAGGAATAAGGGTTTGGTTGTGTAAATCGTCCAATTGTAAAAATCGTTTTCTGCGATTAGAACACTATTTTGGTATAAACGTTAATAAAATCTCTATATTCCAACCGATTGTGCTAATTCTTTCAGAGAGTGTTAAATATACATGTTTGAACAGTATTATGTCACTGGTTTCGATTTTCCCCACAAACCAAATCCTCCAAAGAATTTCGTTTTTGCGAGATTTTTAACTATATAAATATGAATAATATCTACAAATTCTGTCCGATTTGTCTGATTTCTGAAAAAAATTTTAAATTCGTGTGGACCCTCCTATATATAACAACAATTTCACGTTCGAATGCGGAGGAATGTGGGTTTGTTTGTGTAAAGCGTCCAATTGAAAAAATCGCCGTTTCTTCCGGTAAAAACACGATTTTGGTATAAACGTTATTAAAATCTCTATATTCCAACCGATTGTGCTAATTCTTTCCGACAGTCTTTAATATACAAGATTGAACAGAATTATATCACTTGTTTCGATTTTCCCCACAAAACAAAGTCTTTCAAAAAATTTTGTTTTTGCGAGATTTTTAACTATAGAAATATGAATAAAATCTACATATTCTGTCGGATTTCTCTGACTTCTAAAAAAAAAGTTAAATTCGTATGGACTCACCTATATATATAAACAATTTCACGTTCGCATGCGGAGGAATAAGGGTTTGGTTGTGTAAATCGTCCAATTGTAAAAATCGTTTTCTGCGGTAAAAACACTATTTTGGTATAAACGTTAATAAAATCTCTATATTCCAACCGATTGTGCTAATTCTTTCAGAGAGTGTTAAATATACATGATTGAACAGTATTATGTCACTGGTTTCGATTTTCCCCACAAACCAAAATCCTTCAAAAAATTTCGTTTTTGCGAGATTTTTAACTATATAAATATGAATAAAATCTACAAATTCTGTCGGATTTGTCTGATTTCTTAAAAAACTGTTAAATTCGTGTGGACTCAGCTATATATCACAATAATTTCACGTTAGTATGCGGAGGAATATTGGTTTGTTTGTGTAAATGGTCCAATTGCAAAAATCGTCGTTTCTTGAGGTAAAAACACGATTCTGGTATAAACGTTAATAAAATCTCTATATTCCAACAGATTGTACTAATTTTTTCAGAGAGTTTACAATATACATGATTGAACAGTATTATGTGAATGGTTTCGAATTTCCCCACAAACCGAAATCTTTTAAAAAATTTCGTTTTTCCGAGATTTTTAACTTTATAAATAAGAATGAAATCTATGAATTCTGTTGGATTTGTCTGATTTCTTAAAAAAATGTTAAATTCGTGAGGACTCACCTGTATATAACAAAAATTTTACGTTCGCATGCGAAGGAATGTGGTTTTGTTTGTGTAAATCGTGCAATTGAAAAAATCGTCATTTCTTGCGGTAAAAACACGACTTTGGTATAAACGTTAATAAAATCTCTATATTCCAACCGATTGTGCTAATTCTTTCAGAGAGTGTTTAATATACATGATTGAACAGTATTCTATCACTGGTTTTGATTTTGCTTAAAACCAAAATCTTTCAAAATATTTCGTTTTTGCGAGATTTTTAACTATATAAATATCAATAAAATCTACAAATTCCGTCGGATTTGCCTAATTTCTTAAAAAAAATGTTAAATTCGTGTGGACTCACCTATATATAACAACAATTCCACGTCCGCACGCGGAGGAATATGGGTTTGTTTGTGCAAATCGTCCAATTGTGAAAATCGTTTCTTGCGGTAAAAATACGATTTTGTTATAAACGTTAATAAAATCTCTATATTCCAACCGATTGTGCTAATTCTTTCAGAGAGTGTTTAATATACATGATTGAAAAGTATTATGTCACTGGTTTCGATTTTCCTCACTAACCAAAATGTTTCAAAAAATTTCGTTTTAGCGAGGTTTTTTTAACTATATAAATATGAATAAAACTTACAAATTCCGTCGGATTTGTTTAATTTCTTAAAAAAAATGTAAATTCGTGTGGACTCACCTATATATCACAAAAATTTTACGTTCGCATGCGGAGTAATGTTGGTTTGTTTGTGTATATCGCCCAATAGAAAATATCGTCGTTTCTTGCGGTAAAAACACGATTTTGGTATAAACGTTAATAAAATCTCTATATTCCAACCGATTGTGGTAATTCTTTCAGAGAGTGGTTAATATACATGATTGAACACATATATATGACTGGTTTCGATTTCCCCCACAAACCAAAATCTTTAAAAAAATTTGGTTTTTGCGAAATTTTTAACTTTAGAAATATGAGTAAAATCTACATAATCATCCGGATTTGTCTGATTTAAAGAAAATGTTAAATTCGTTTGGACTCACCTATATATAACAACAATTTCACGTTGGCTTGCGGAGCAATATCGGTTTGTATGTGTAAATCGTCCAAATGTAAAAATCGTCGTTTCTTGCGGTAAAAACAAGTTATAAACGTTAATAAAACCTCTATATTCCTACCGATTGTGTTAATTCTTTCAGAGAGTGTTTAATATACATATTTGTACAGTATTATGTCACAGGTTTCGATTTTCCCCACAAACCAAAATCCTTAAAATAATTTCGTTTTTGCGAGATTTTTAACTATAGAAATATGAATAAAATCTGCAAATTCTGTCGGATTTGTCTGTTTCTTAAAAAAATGTTAAATTCGTGTGGACTCACCTATATATAACAACAATTTCACGTTCGCATGCGGGGGAATATTGGTTTGTTTGTAAATCGTCCAATTGCATAAATCGTCGTTTCTTGCGGTAAAAATACGATTTTGGTATAAACGTTAATAATATCTCTATTTTCCAACTGATTCTGCTAATTCTTTCAGAGAGTGTTTAATATACATTGATTGAACAGTATTATAACACTGGTTTCGATTTGCCCCACAAACCAATCTCTTTCAAAAAATTTCGTTTTTGCGAGATTTTTAACTATATAAATATGAATAAAGTCTACAAATTCTGTCGGATTTGCCTAATTTTTTTAAAAAAATGTTAAATTCATGTGGACTCACCTATATATAACAACAATTCCACGTTCGCATCCGGAGGAATTTGGGTTTGTTTGTGTAAATCGTACAATTAAAAAATCGTCACGATGTTGTTATAAACGATAATAAAATCTGTATATTCCAACCGATTGTGTTAATTCTTTCAGAGAGTGTTTAATATACATGATTGAACAGTATTATATCACTGGTATCGATTTTCCCCACATACCAAAATCTTTCAAAAAATTTCGTTTTTTGTGAGATTTTAACTATAGAATTATGAATAAAATCTACAAATTCTGTCGGAAATGTCTGATTTCTTTAAAAAATTTGGAATTCTTGTGGACTCACCTATATAATAATAATAATAATAATAATAATAATAATAATAATAATAATAATAATAATAATAATAATAACATTTATTAATACTATACCCTTGAGCTACATTAGGCATTGCAGCCCGAAAGAGCAGAAGCTCGTGCTCGGGCGCAGTTCAGATCAGTTATACAAAATATATCACAAAATTACGAGAGTTCATTGAGCACAATCACATTAATAAATGGTAAAATACATACAGCATGTAATAACAGGGTCTATATACATATAGAAAATACAGAAGTACATGAATATTAGAGTAACAATTTTAACTCAATTAGCTTAAACAATTAAATAATTAATCTGATTTGTTTCTTAAATCTATGTGTGTTAAGTGTACTTAGCTCAGGGTAAGCTCTAATTAATGTATTATATATTTTGGGTCCAAAATTTCTGCTGTGTTCTAATCCAGCAGTTGTGTGGCATTTGGGAGTATTTAGAAAGAAACTGTAGTTTTGTCTCGTCTGGTATTCATGAGGATCATATTTAAATTTATTGTGGTTTTTATGGAAGTAAATCAGCAATATTTGTTTATAAATTTGTTCTAGATTTGATACGCTAAATTCCTGAAAAATTAATTTTGTTGGGTAATCAAAAGGTTTATATAGACAAATTTTGATATTTCTTTTTTGGAACAGATTTAAAGGACGGAGAGTCGATTTTGCCATTCCTCCCCAACCTAAAATACCATACTGAATTATTGATTGAAACAGAGCTAAGTACACAGTACGCAGAACATAAACAGGTAAATAAGAGCGTGGAATGGAAAATTTGTGGATTGTTTTACGCAATCTGTTACACAGAAAGGAGATATGCTTGTCCCATTTTAAATGTTGGTCAATAATAATGCCTAAATATTTAACTTGTGAGGATATACTCAAAGCGTTACATGAGCAAGTAGGTAGGTTACAATCATGTATAGTTATACTTATATTATTATTTATTTCTAGTTGCTCAAGGCCATGTGATGTTAATGAAAATGGTATTAATTTTGTTTTAGAAACGTTCAAAGAAAGTAAGTGAGCATCCAGCCATTCTTTAATAATATTAATACCACTGTTAGAATTTTGATAAGTTTCATTCCAACTCGAACCGCTAAATATAACCACAGTATCATCAGCATAAGAATACAGAGTACCAGAAAATTTCTCAATGTCAATTTTAAGTAAATCGTTGATATATATTAAAAACAAAACAGGACCTAAAATCGTCCCCTGAGGTACACCTATATCAATGTTACGTGATTTACTAAGGTGATCATTTATTTTAGTTGATTGAGTTCTGTTACTTAAGTAAGATTTAAATAATTTTAAAGCAATTCCATTAATTCCTAATCTATCCATTTTATTCAAAAGTATAGTGTGATTGACCGTATCGAAAGCTTTTTGTAAGTCTAGAAAAATTCCTAGACATTTATTTCCTACATCTAATTCTTGAATTATTTTTGAGGTAACTGCCATAATAGCATCATCAGTGCACAAATTTTTTCTGAAACCAAATTGATTATCATTTATTAGTTTATTTTTTTTCTAAAAATGTTATTAACCGTGTTTTTATACATTTTTCAAATACCTTAGAGAGATTGGGTAATAGTGAAATGGGTCTGTAATTATTAAGATTACTTTTGTCACCAGACTTGTGAATTGGTATCACCACAGCATGTTTTAGGGCTGAGGGAAATACACCTTGAGATATGCACAAATTAAATATGAAGGCAAGTGGTTTAGAAATAGCTTCGATAATAAGTTTCAGGGTATTTGTTGTAATACCATCAATACCAGGAGCCACATTATTTTTTAAACTGTTTACAATATTAATTATTTCACATTCGTTTACAGGAAACATAAACATAGATGATATACTTTTATTATAAAGCTTATAGTGATGAGTACCAAATACTTTCTTTTTTATATTAGATACGATGTCATGACTTACATTACTAAAATGATCGTTAAATTCATTTGCGATAGTTTCCTTATTTTCAATTGTTATTCCATTTCGACTTATAATTGTCTTTAATATACTATTTTTATTACATTGGGTGTCAGTAGCTTCGTTTATGGTCTTCCAAAATTGCTTTGGATTATTTTTATTTTTGTTAAATTTTTCAGAATAATATTTGATTCTCTGATTTCTTATTACATTAGTGAGAATATTTCTATATTTTCTGTAGTAATTTAATAAAACATTGTTTTGTGGGTCTCGTTTAACTTGCTTAGCTAACTTATCCCTTGATCGCATTGATTTAACAATACCTGTGGTAATCCAAGGTTTAATTTTTTTGTACTTACTTGAGAATTTGAGAGGGACATGATTAGAATATTTACAAATTAGGTTACAGAGTATTTTATAAAAATTATCGAAACATGTATCTGCGTCTTCATTGTAGAATATAGATTCCCAATTAATATTATTAATATTTGATATTAGGCTTTTATGGTTTATAATTAGCTTATAATTGTCCGAAGGTTCAGTGGCTTCTCTGCTAATACTTTTATTACTGATTGACAACAATGCAAAAGTCATATAATGATCTGTTATTGCGCTTGCATATACTCCAGGTATAAAATTTAAGTTATTTCCCGTTTTTAGGAAAATATGGTCAAGACATGAATTGGATGATGGACGAGTAATGGAATTTAAGTATTTCACGTATCCATATTCATGCATGATATTTAAATACGTGTTGCCAAAATTATCTAATCTATTTTCTAAAATTTGAATGTTTATGTCACCCAGAATAACATGGTTGTTTAAATCTTTGTATATTGACAAGAAGCTTTCAAAATTTTTCAGAAATTCATTTTTGCATAGTTTTGGAGATCTGTAAATTGCAGTTAGGTTAACAAGAGTATCATTAATAAGTGTTAATTGAAAATGTATAGCGCTGCAATGGGAAATGTCAATATCACTTAAAGCCACTACGATGTTTTCCTTAAAATATACAACTATACCATCACATTTATTATACTTATTACTTTTAACAAATTTTTTATAACCATTATATCATAGCCAGAGTCATGATCAAGCCAGGTTTCAGTTAGAACTATAATATCAAAGTAAAAGGAAAAATTATTAAGTAAAACACAGAGTTCGGAAAAATTTTTGTTGATGCTACGAATGTTTAAGTGAAATATTTTAAGATCTGATAGAATATTGGTAATATACTCATTGCAGTGAAGTAAATCGTTAAAAACCATTGTGTTATTATTGTTATTAAATTTGCACTGATGGATTTCATTTAATATAGTATTACTAGCCATTTTTAAGTCAATTATATTGTATAATTAAACGTGGTTACCGACACAATAGTATTTACAAATTATTTACATCGTCAACATTAGTGATTTTACTCACGGGGCTGGCTTCATCTTTTCTTGCAAATATCTTACCGTCTCTTGTCCATACAAATTTATAATTCTTCAGTCGTGCTGCATCCCTTGTCTTGTCTGGTCACTGCTGTCAGTTGGTCACCTGCTGTGATTCTTCCTTCCGGAAGTTCCCTGTTGACATTCTTTGTCGCAATCCCAGGGCCGCTGTCGTCTTTCTTGGCCTCGTTCCTGAACAGATGAAGCTATTCATCACGACTTCTCCTCTTTGTGAAGCGGATGACAATAGGGCGCGTCTTTCCTGGCCTGGATGGTATACGATGTGCTATGCTTACATCATGTTGCACCAATTCACTACCGCCTATGACTTCCGATATTTGGTCAATAACTTCATAAGTTGATTGTTCATCGACCTCCGGAACTCCAAATAGCATTATATTGTCTCTGCGTGTGTACTGCTGCAGATCACTCACTTCCTGCTTAAGATGGTCATTTTCTTTCACTAGCCTCTTCATCTCCTCCTGCGTGGAGTTGAGTTCATGTCTAGTGTGCGCCAATTCCTCTCTAAGACTATCGAACATGGAAGACATGAATTCAACTGATTTTCTTAGTTCATTCACCTCCATCTGCACTGAAGATTTAAGATCATCAAACATAAGTTTGATGGTGGAAATAATCTGACTGTCCTGATACTTCACACTCCCTCCTTCACAATTTGAACCCTTGCTTCTACCCATTGTTAAGACTGTAGTAACTCGCACCATGCAGCATACAAAAAACCCGACTGCACTCTCCGAGCTTCTGAACTGGACAATAACAACAATTTCACGTTCGCATGCGGAGGAATGTGGGTTTGTTTGTGTAAAGGGTCCAATTGAAAACATTGTCGTTTCTAGCGGTAAAAACACGATTTTGGTATAAACGTTAATAAAATCTCTATATTCCAACCGATTGTGTAATTCTTTCAGAGAGTATTTAATATACATCATTGAACAGTATTATATCACTGGTTTCGATTTTCCCCACAAACCAAAATCTTTCAAAAATTTCATTTTTGCGAGATTTTTAACTATATAAATATGAATAAAATCTACAAATTCCGTCGGAATTGTCCATTTTTTTTTAATATTACATTCGTGTGGACTCACCTATATATAACAACAATTTCACGTTCGCATGCCGAGGAATGTGGGTTTGTTTGTGTAAATCGTCCAATTGCAAAAATCGTCGTTTCTTGCGGTAAAAATACGATTTTGGAATACACGTTAATAAAATCTCTATATTCCAACCGATTGCGCTAATTCTTTTAGAGAGTGTTTAATATACACGATTGAACAGTATTATATCACTGGTTTCGATTTTCCCCACAAACCTAAATCTTTCAAATAATTTCGTTTTTGCGAGATTTTTAACTATAGAAATATGAATAAAATCTACATATTCTGTCGGATTTGTCTGATTTCTTAAAAAAATGTTAAATTCGTGTGGACTCACCTATATATAACAACAATTTCACGTTCGCATGCGGAGGAATATGGGTTTGTTTGTGTAAATCGTCCAACTGTAAAAATCGTTGTTTCTTGCGGTAAAAACACGATTTTGTTATAAACGTTAATAAAATCTCTATATTCAAACCAATTGTGTTAATTCTCTCAGAGAGTGTTTAATATACATGATTGAACAGTATTATGTAACTGGTTTCGATTTTCCCCACAAAACAAAATCCTTCAAAAAATTTTGTTTTTGCGAGATTTTTAACTATATAAATGCGAATAAAATCTGCAAATTCTGTCGGATTTGTCTGATTTCTTAAAAAAATGTTAAATTCGCGTGGACTCACCTATATATCACAACAATTTTACGTTCGCATGCGGAGGAATTTGGGTTTGTTTGTGTAAATCGCCCAATTGTAAAAATCGTCGTTTCTTGCGGTAAAAACACGATTTTGGTATAAACGTTAATAAAATCTCTATATCCCCAACCGATTGTGCTAATTTTTTCAGAGAGTTTTTAATATTCATGATTGAACAGTATTATGTAACTGGTTTCGAATTTCCCCACAAACCAAAATCTTTCAAAAAATTTCTTTTTGCGAGATTTTTAACTATATAAATATGAATAAAATCACCAAATTCTGTCGGTTTTGTCTGATTTCTTAAAGAAATGTTAAATTCGTGTGGATTTACCTATATATATCAACAATTTCACGTTCGCATGCGGAGGAATGTTCGTTTGTTTGTGTAAATCGTCCAATTGCAAATATCGTCCTTTCTTGCGGTAAAAACACGATTTTGGTATAAACGTTAATAAAATCTCTATATTCCAACTGATTGTGTTAATTCAATCAGAGAGTGTTTAATATACATGATTGAACAGTATTATATCACTGGTTTCGATTTTACCCACAAACCAAAATCTTTAAAAAAATTTCGTTTTTGAGAGATTTTTAACTATTTAAATATGAATAAAAACTACAAATTCCGTCCGATTTGACTAATTTAAACAAAAAATGTTAAATTCGTGTGGACTCAGCTATATATAACAACAATTTCACGTTCGCATGCGGAGGAATGTGGGTTTGTTTGTGTAAATCGTCCAATTGTAAAAATCGTCGTTTCCTGCGGTAAAAACACGATTTTGGTATAAATATTAATAAAACCTCTATATTCCAACCGACTGTGCTAATTCTTTCAGAGAGTGTTTAATATACACGATTGAACAGTATTATATCACTGGTTTCGATTTTCCCCACAAACCAAAATCTATAAAAAAATTTTTTTTGCGAGATTTTTAACTATAGAAATATGAATAAAATCCACAAATTCTGTCGGATTTGTCTGATTTCTTAAAAAAATGTTAAATTCGTGTGGACTCACCTATATATAACAACAATTTCACGTTCGCATGCGGAGGAGTGTGGGTTTGTTTGTGCAAAGCGTCCATTTGAAAAAATCGTCGTTTCTAGCGGTAAAAACACGATTTTGGTATAAACAATAATAAAATCTATATATTCCAACCGATTGTGTAATTTTTTTGAGAGAGTGATTAATATACTACATTGAACAGTATTATATCACTGGTTTCGATTTTCCCCACAAAACAAAATCTTTCATAAATTTCGTTTTTGTGAGATTTTTAACTATATACATAAGAATAAAATCTACAAATTCCGTCGGATTTGTCTATTTTTTTTTAATGTTAAATTCGTGTGGACTCACCTATATATAACAACAATTTCACGATCGCATGCGGAGGAATATTTGTTTGATTGTGTAAATCGAACAATTGAAAAAATCGTCCTTTCTTGCGGTAAAAACACGATTTTGGTATAAACGCTAATAATATCTCTATATTCCAACCGATTGTGCAAATTCTTTCAGAGAGTGTTTAATATACATGATTGAACAGTATTATATCACTGGTTTCGATTTTCCCCACAAACCAAAATCTTTCAAATAATATAGTTTTTACGAGATTTTTAACTATAGAAATATGAATAAAATCTACATATATTGTCGGATTTGTTTGATTTCTTAAAAATTGTTAAATTCGTGTGGACTCGCCCACATATCACAACAATTTCACGTTCGCATGCGGAGGAAAATTGGTTTGTTTGTGTAAATCGTCCAATTGAAAAAATCGTCGTTTCTTGCGGTAAAAACACGATTTTGGTATAAACAATAATAAAATCTATATATTCCAACCGATTGTGCTAATTTTTCCGAGAGTTTTTAATATACATGATTGAACAGTTTTATGTCACTGGTTTCGATATTCCCCACAAACCAAAATCTTACAAAAAATTCCGTTTTTGCGAGATTTTTAACTATAGATATATGAATAAAATCTACAAATTCCGTCGGATTTGTCTAATTTCTTAAAAAAATGTTAAATTCGTGTGGACTCAGCTACATATAACACCAATTTTACGTTCGCATGCGGAGGAATGTGGGTTTGTTTGTGTAAATCGTCCAATTGAAAAAATGGTCTTTTCTTGCGGTAAAAACACGATTTTGGTATAAACGTTAATAAAACCTCTATATTCCAACCTATTGCGTTAATTCTTTCAGAGAGTGTTTAATATACATGATTGAACAGTATTATGTCACTGGTTTCGATTTTCCCCACAAACCAAAAATTTTTCAAATAATTTCGTTTTTGCGAGATTTTTAACTATAGAAATATCAATAATATCTACATATTCTGTCGGATTTGTCTAATTTATAAAAAAAATTTAAATTCGTGTGGACTCACCTGGATATAACAACAATTTCACGTTCGCATGCGGAGGAATATGGGTTTGTTTGTGTAAATCGTCCAATTGTGAAAATCGTTTTTTCTTGCGGTAAAAACACGATTTTGATATAAACGTTAATAAAACCTCTATATTCCAACCGATTGCGTTAATTCTTTCAGAGAGTGTTTAATATACATGATTGAACAGTATTATGTCACTGGTTTCGATTTTCCCCACAAACCAAATCCTTCAAAAAATTTCGTTTTTGCGAGATTTTTAACTATATAAACGTGAATAAAATCAGCAAATTCTGTCGGATTTGTCTGATTTCTTAAAAAAACATTAAATTCGTGCGGACTCACCTATATAAAACAACTATTTCGCGTTCGCATGTGGAGGAATAATGGTTTGTTCGTGTAAATCGTCCAATTGTAAAAATCGTCGTTTCTTGCGGTAAAAACACGATTTTGGTATAAACGTTAATAAAACCTCTATATTCCAACCGATTGTGTAATTCTTTCAGAGAGTATTTAATATACATCATTGAACAGTATTATATCACTGGTTTCGATTTTCCCCACAAACCTAAATCTTTCAAAAATTTCATTTTTGCGAGATTTTTAACTATATAAATATGAATAAAATCTACAAATTCCGTCGGAATTGTCCATTTTTTTTTAATATTACATTCGTGTGGACTCACCTATATATAACAACAATTTCACGTTCGCATGCCGAAGAATGTGGGTTTGTTTGTGTAAATCGTCCAATTGCAAAAATCGTCGTTTCTTGCGGTAAAAATACGATTTTGGAATACACGTTAACAAAATCTCTATATTCCAACCGATTGTGCTAATTCTTTCAGAGAGTGTTTAATATACATGATTGAACAGTATTATATCACTGGTTTCGATTTTCCCCACAAACCTAAATCTTTCAAATAATTTCGTTTTTGCGAGATTTTTAACTATAGAAATATGAATAAAATCTACATATTCTGTCGGATTTGTCTGATTTCTTAAAAAAATGTTAAATTCGTGTGGACTCACCTATATATAACAACAATTTCACGTTCGCATGCGGAGGAATATGGGTTTGTTTGTGTAAATCGTCCAATTGTAAAAATCGTTGTTTCTTGCGGTAAAAACACGATTTTGTTATAAACGTTAATAAAATCTCTATATTCAAACCAATTGTGTTAATTCTCTCAGAGAGTGTTTAATATACATGATTGAACAGTATTATGTAACTGGTTTCGATTTTCCCCACAAAACAAAATCCTTCAAAAAATTTTGTTTTTGCGAGATTTTTAACTATATAAATGCGAATAAAATCTGCAAATTCTGTCGGATTTGTCTGATTTCTTAAAAAAATGTTAAATTCGTGTGGACTCACCTATATATCACAACAATTTTACGTTCGCATGCGGAGGAATGTGGGTTTGTTTGTGTAAATCGCCCAATTGTAAAAATCGTCGTTTCTTGCGGTAAAAACACGATTTTGGTATAAACGTTAATAAAATCTCTATATTCCAACCGATTGTGCTAATTTTTTCAGAGCGTTTTTAATATTCATGATTGAACAGTATTATGTAACTGATTTCGAATTTCCCCAAAAACCAAAATCTTTCAAAAAAGTTCGTTTTTGCGAGATTTTTAACTATATAAATATGAATAAAATCACCAAATTCTGTCGGTTTTGTCTGATTTCTTAAAGAAATGTTAAATTCGTGTGGATTTACCTATATATATCAACAATTTCACGTTCGCATGCGGAGGAATGTTTGTTTGTTTGTGTAAATCGTCCAATTGCAAAAATCGTCCTTTCTTGCGGTAAAAACACGATTTTGGTATAAACGTTAATAAAATCTCTATATTCCAACTGATTGTGTTAATTCAATCAGAGAGTGTTTAATATACATGATTGAACAGTATTATATCACTGGTTTCGATTTTACCCACAAACCAATATCTTTAAAAAAATTTCGTTTTTGAGAGATTTTTAACTATTTAAGTATGAATAAAAACTACAAATTCCGTCTGATTTGTCTGATTTATAAAAAATGTTAAATTCGTGTGGATTTACCTATATATAACAACAATTTCACGTTCGCATGCGGAGGAATGTTTGTTTGTTTGTGTAAATCGTCCAATTGCAAAAATCGTCCTTTCTTGCGGTAAAAACACGATTTTGCTATAAACGTTAATAAAATCTCTATATTCCAACCGATTGTGCTAATTCAATCAGAGAGTGTTTAATATACATGATTGAACAGTATTATATCACTGCTTTCGATTTTACCCACAAACCAAAATCTTTAAAAAAATTTCGTTTTTGAGAGATTTTTAACTATTTAAATATGAATAAAAACTACAAATTCCGTCCGATTTGTCTAATTTAAAAAAAATGTTAAATTCGTGTGGACTCAGCTATATATAACAACAATTTCACGTTCGCATGCGGAGGAATGTGGGTTTGTTTGTGTAAATCGTCCAATTGTAAAAATCGTCGTTTCCTGCGGTAAAAACACGATTTTGGTATAAATATCAATAAAACCTCTATATTCCAACCGACTGTGCTAATTCTTTCAGAGAGTGTTTAATATACACGATTGAACAGTATTATATCACTGGTTTCGATTTTCCCCACAAACCAAAATCTATAAAAAAATTTTTTTTGCGAGATTTTTAACTATAGAAATATGAATAAAATCTACAAATTCTGTCGGATTTGTCTGATTTCTTAAAAAAATGTTAAATTCGTGTGGACTCACCTATATATATCAACAATTTCACGTTCGCATGCGGAGGAGTGTGGGTTTGTTTGTGCAAAGCGTCCATTTGAAAAAATCGTCGTTTCTAGCGGTAAAAACACGATTTTGGTATAAACATTAATAAAATCTATATATTCCAACCGATTGTGTAATTTTTTCAGAGAGTGATTAATATACTACATTGAACAGTATTATATCACTGGTTTCGATATTCCCCACAAAACAAAATCTTTCATAAATTTCGTTTTTGTGAGTTTTTTAACTATATACATAAGAATAAAATCTACATATTCCGTCGGATTTGTCTATTTTGTTTAATGTTAAATTCGTGTGGACTCACCTATATATAACAACAATTTCACGATCGCATGCGGAGGAATATTTGTTTGATTGTGTAAATCGAACAATTGAAAAAATCGTCCTTTCTTGCGGTAAAAACACGATTTTGGTATAAACGTTAATAAGATCTCTATATTCCAACCGATTGTGCTAATTCTTTCAGAGAGTGTTTAATATACATGATTGAACAGTATTATATCACTGGTTTCGATTTTCCCCACAAACCAAAATCTTTCAAATAATATAGTTTTTGCGAGATTTTTGACTATAGAAATATGAATAAAATCTACATATATTGTCGGATTTGTTTGATTTCTTAAAAATTGTTAAATTCGTGTGGACTCGCCCACATATCACAACAATTTCACGTTCACATGCGGAGGAAAATTGGTTTGTTTGTGTAAATCGTCCAATTGAAAAAATCGTCGTTTCTTGCGATAAAAACACGATTTTGGTATAAACAATAATAAAATCTATATATTCCAACCGATTGTGCTAATTTTTCCGAGAGTTTTTAATATACATGATTGAACAGTTTTATGTCACTGGTTTCGATATTCCCCACAAACCAAAATCTTTCAAAAAATTCCGTTTTTGCGAGATTTTTAACTATAGATATATGAATAAAATCTACTAATTCCGTCGGATTTGTCTAATTTTTTTAAAAAAATGTTAAATTCGTGTGGACTCAGCTACATATAACACCAATTTTACGTTCGCATGCGGAGGAATGTGGGTTTGTTTGTGTAAATCGTCCAATTGAAAAAATGGTCTTTTCTTGCGGTAAAAACACGATTTTGGTATAAACGTTAATAAAACCTCTATATTCCAACCGATTGCGTTAATTCTTTCAGAGAGTGTTTAATATACATGATTGAACAGTATTATGTCACTGGTTTCGATTTTCCCCACAAACCAAAAATTTTTCAAATAATTTCGTTTTTGCGAGATTTTTAACTATAGAAATATCAATAATATCTACATATTCTGTCGGATTTGTCTAATTTATAAAAAAAATTTAAATTCGTGTGGACTCACCTAGATATAACAACAATTTCACGTTCGCATGCGGAGGAATATGGGTTTGTTTGTGTAAATCGTCCAATTGTGAAAATCGTTTTTTCTTGCGGTAAAAATACGATTTTGTTATAAACGTTAATAAAACCTCTATATTCCAACCGATTGCGTTAATTCTTTCAGAGAGTGTTTAATATACATGATTGAACAGTATTATGTCACTGGTTTCGATTTTCCCCACAAACCAAATCCTTCAAAAAATTTCGTTTTTGCGAGATTTTTAACTATATAAACGTGAATAAAATCTGCAAATTCTGTCGGATTTGTCTGATTTCTTAAAAAAACGTTAAATTCGTGTGGACTCACCTATATAAAACAACTATTTCACGTTCGCATGCGGAGGAATAATGGTTTGTTCGTGTAAATCGTCCAATTGTAAAAATCGTCGTTTGTTGCGGTAAAAACACGATTTTGGTATAAACGTTAATAAAATCTCTATATTCCAACCGATTGTGCTAATTTCTTCAGAGAGTTTTTTAACATTCATGATTCAACAGTATTATGTCACTGGTTTCGATTTCCCCCACAAACCAAAATCTTTAAAAAATTTCGTTTTTGCGAGATTTTTAACTATATAAATATGAATAAAATCTACAAATTCTGTCGGTTTTGTCTGATTTCTTAAAGAAATGTTAAATTCGTGTGGACTTACCTATATATAACAACAATTTCACGTTCGCATGCGGAGGAATGTTTGTTTGTTTGTGTAAATCATCCAATTGAAAAAATCGTCCTTTCATACGGTAAAAACACGATTTTGGTACAAACGTTAATAAAATCTCTATATTCCAACCGATTGTGCTAATTCTTTCAGAGAGTGTTAAATATACATGATTGAACAGTATTATATCACTGGTTGCGATTTCCCCACAAACCAAAATCTTTAAAAAAATTTTGTTTTTGAGAGATTTTTAACTATTTCAATATGAATAGAATCTACAAATACCGTCGGATTTGTCTAATTTAAAAACAAATGTTAAATTCGTGTGGACTCACCTATATATAACCACAATTTCACGTTCGCATGCGGAGGAATGTGGGTTTGTTTGTGTAAATCGTATAATTGAAAAAATCGTCTTTTCTTGCGGTAAAAACACGATTTTGGTATAAACGTTAATAAAATCTCTATCTTCCAACCTATTGTGCTAATTCTTTCAGAGTGTGTTTAATATACATGATTGAACATTATTCTATCACTGGTTTCGATTTTCACCACAAACCAAAATCTTTAAAAAAATTTGGATTTTGCGAGATTTTTAACTATAGAAATATGAATAAAATTTACAAATTCTGTCGGAATTGTCTGATTACTTAAAAAAAATGTTAAATTCGTGTGGACTCACCTATATATAACA
Source organism: Periplaneta americana (assembly GCF_040183065.1). Lineage (NCBI taxonomy): Eukaryota > Metazoa > Arthropoda > Insecta > Blattodea > Blattidae > Periplaneta > Periplaneta americana. The sequence goes on from NC_091120.1 coordinate 121,488,444, forward strand.
ACAATTTCACGTTCGCATGCGGAGGAATGTGGGTTTGTTTGTGTAAATCCTCCAATTGAAAAAATCGTCGTTTCTTGCAGTAAAGATACGATTTTGGAATAAACGTTAATAAAATCTCTATATTCCAACCGAGTGTACTAATTCTTTCAGAGAGTGTTCAATATACATAAGTGAACCGTATTCTATCACTGGTTTGGATTTTCCACAAAAACCAAAAACTTTCAAAAAATTTCGTTTTTGCGAGATTTTTAACTATATAAATATGAATGAAATCTACAAATTCTGCCGGGTTAGTCTGATTTCTTAAAAAAATGTTAAATTCGTAGGGACTCACCTATATATAACAATAACTTCACGTTCGCATGCGGAGGAATGTGGGTTTGTTTGTGTAAATCGTCCAATTGGAAACATCGTCGTTCCTTGCGGTATAAACACGATTTTGGTATATACGTTAATAAAATCTCTATATTCCAAACGATTGTGCCAATTCTTTCAGAGAGTGTTTAATATACATGACTGAACAGTATTATATCACTGGTTTCGATTTTCCCCACAAACCAAAATCTTTCAAAAAATTTCGTTTTTGCGAGATTTTTAACTATAGAAATATGAATAAAATTTACATATTCTGTCGGGTTTGTCTGATTTCTTAAAAAATTGTTAAATTCGTGTGGACTCACCTATATATAACAACAATTTCACGTTCGCATGCGGAGGAATATGGGTTTGTTTGTGTAAATCGTCCAAATGTAAAAATCGTTGTTTCTTGCGGTAAAAACAAGATTTTGTTAAAAACGTTAATTAAATCTCTATAATCCAACCGATTGTGCTAATTCTTTCAGAGAGTGTTTAATATACATGATTGAACAGTATTATGACACTGATTTCGATTTTCCCCACAAACCAAAATCTTTAAAAATTTTTTTTGCGAGATTTTTAACTATATAAATATCAATAAAATCTAAAAATTCCGTCGGATTTGTCTAATTTTTTAAATAAATGTTAAATTAGTGTGGACTCATCTATATATAACAACAATTTCAAGTTCGCATGCGGAGGAATGTGGGTTTGTTTGTGTAAATCGTCGTTTCTTGCGGGAAAAAACGCGATTTTGGTATAAACGTTAATAAATTCTCTATATTCCAACCGATTGTCCTAATGTTTTCAGAGAGTGTTTAATTTACATAATTGAACAGTATTCTATCACTGGTTTCGATTTTTTCCAAAATCCAAAGCCCTTAAAATTTTCCTTTTTGCGAGATTTTTAACTATATAATCGTGATTAAAAAGCAACAAATGCTGTCGCAATAGTCTGATTTCTTAAAAATATGTTAAATTCTTGTGGACTCACCTTCATTTAGCAACAATTCCACGTTCGCATGCGGAGGAATGTGGGTTTGTTTGTGTAAATCGTCCAATTGTAAAAATCGTCGTTTCTTGCGGTAAAAACAATATTTTGGTATAAACGTTAATAAAATCTCAGTATTCCTACCCATTGTGCTATTTCTTTCAGAGAGTGTTTAATATACATGATTGAACAGTATTATATAACTGGTTTCGATTTTCCCCACAAACCAAAATTTTTAAAAATTTTCGTTTTTGCAAGTTTTTTAACTATAGAAATTTGAATAAAATCTACATATTCTGGCGGATTTCTCTGATTTCTAAAAAAAATGTTAAATTCGTGTGGACTCACCTATATATAACAACAATTTCACATTCGCATGCGGAGGAATATGGGTTTGTTTGTGTAAATCGTCCAATTGTAAAAATCGTTGTTTCTTGCGGTAAAAACACGATTTTGTTATAAACGTTAATAAAATCTCTATATTCCAACCGATTGTGTTAATTCTTTCAGAGAGTGTTTAATATACATGATTGAACAGTATTAAGTCACTGGTTTCGATTTTCCCCACAAACCAAAATCCTTCAAAAATTTAGTTTTGCGAGATTTTTAACTGTATAAATGTGAATAAAATCTGCATTATCTCTCGGATTTGTCTGATTTCTTAAAAAAAATTTTAAATTCGGTGTGGACTCACCTATATATCACAACAATTTCACGATCGCATGCGGAGGAATATTGGTTTGTTTGTGTAAATCGTCCAATTGAAAAAATCGTCGTTTCTTGCGGTAAAAACACGATTTTGGTATAAACGTTAATAAAATCTCTATATTCCAACCGATTGTGCTAATTTTTGCAGAGAGTTTTTAATATACATGATTAAACAGTATTAGCTCACTGGTTTCGATTTTCCCCACAAACCAAAATCTGTAAAAAAATTACGTTTTTGCGAGATTTTTAATTTTATAAATATCAATAAAATCTACATATTCCGTCGGATTTGTCTAATTTAAAAAAAAATGTTATATTCTTGTGGACTCACCTATATATAACAACAATTTCACGTTCGCATGTGGAGGAATGTGGGTTTGTTTCTGTAAATCATCCAATTGAAAAAATCGTCGTTTCTTGCGGTAAAAGCTCTATTTAGATATACACAATAATAAAATCTCTATATTCCAACCGATTGTGCTAATTCTTTCAGAGAGTGTTTAATATACATGACCGAACAGTATTCTATCACTGGTTTCGATATTTCCCACAAACCAAAAATTTTTCAAATAAATTCGTTTTTGCGAGATTTTTAACTATAGAAATGTGAATAAAATCTACATATTCTGTCGGATTTGTCTGAGGTCTTAAAAAAATTTTTAATTCGTGTGGACTCACCTATATATAACAACAATTTCACGTTCGCACGCGGAGGAATATGGGTTTGTTTGTGTAAATCGTCCAATTGTAAAAATCGTTGTTTCTTGCGGTAAAGACACTATTTTGTTATAACCGTAGATAAAACCTCTATATTCCAACCGATTGCGTTAATTCTTTCAGAGAGTGTTTAATATACATGATTGAACAGAATTATGTCACTGGTTTCGAGTTTCCCCACAAACCAAAATCCTTCAAAAAATTTCGTTTTTGCGAGATTTTTAACTATATAAAAGTGATTAAAATCTGCAAATTCTGTATGATTTGTCTGATTTCTTAAAAAAACGTTAAATTCGTGTGGACTCACCTATATATCACAACAATTTCACGTTCGCATGCGGAGGAATAATGGTTTGTTCGTGTAAATCGTCCAATTGTAAAAATCGTCGTTTCTTGCGGTAAAAACAAGATTTTGGTAAAAACTTTAATAAAATCTCTATACTCCAACCGATTGTGCTAATTTTTTCAGAGAGTTTTTAATATTCATTATTGAACATTATTATGACACTGATTTCGATTTTCCCCACAAACCAAAATCTTTCAAAAATTTTTTTGCGAGATTTTTAACTATATAAATATCAATAAAATCTAAAAATTCCGTCGGACTTGTCTAATTTTTAAAAAAAATTTAAATTCGTGTGGACTCAACTATATATAACAACAATTTCAAGTTCGCTTGGGGAGGAATGTGGGTTTGTTTGTGTAAATCGTTGTTTCTTGCGGTAAAAACACGATGTTGTTATAAACGTTAATGAAATCTCTATATTCCAACCGATTGTGTTAATTCTTTCAGAGAGTGTTTAGTATACATGATTGAACAGTATTAAGTCACTGGTTTCGATTTTCCCCACAAACCAAAATCCTTAAAAAATTTAGTTTTTGCGAGTTTTTTAACTATATAAATGTGAATAAAATCTGCATATTCTCTCGAATTTTCTGATTTCTTAAAAAAAATTGTTAAATTCGTGTGGACTCCCCCATATATCACAACAATTTCACGTTCGCATGCGGAGGAATATTGGTTTGTTTGTGTAAATCGTCCAATTGCAAAAATCGTCGTTTCTTGCGGAAAAATAGACGATTTTGGTATCAACGCTAATAAAATCTCTATATTCCAATCGATTGTGCTAATTCTTTCAGAGAGTGTTTAATATACATGATTGAACAGTATTCTATAACTGGTTTCGATTTTCCCCAAAAACTAAATGCTTTCAAAAATTTTGGTTTTTGCGAGATTTTAGGCATTATAATCATGAATAAAATCTACAAATTAAATCGCATTTCTCTAGTTTCTTAAAAAAATATCAAATTCGTGTGGACACACGCATTTCTATCCAAAGATTCATGTTCGTACCCAGAAAGAGGTGTGTTTGTTAGTGTAAAGCGTTAAAGTGGAAAATACGTCTTTTGTCGAGCTAGAAATGCGTTTTTTTCATATATACATTAATAAAACCTACAAATTCCAACGGATTGTGCTAATTCTTCCTCAATGGGTTTAACATTCACAATGAGACCGCATTTTATCACTCGTTTCAATTTCCACTCTGACAAAATTTCTAAAAAATTTTGGTTTTTTCGAGATTTTAAGCTTTATAATCATGAATAAAAACTACAAATTTCAACCGATTTCTCTGGTTTCTTAAAAAAATATGAAATTTGTGTGGACACACGTATTTATATCCATAGATTCATGTTCGCGTCCAGAGAGATGTGTGTTTGTTAGTTTAAATGGTCAAATTGGAAAAATCGTCGTTTTTCGAGCTAGATATGCGTTTTTTCATATATACATTAATAAAACCTACAAATTAATACCGATTGTGTTAATTCTTTCTCAATGGATTTAAAATTCACAATGAGACCGCTTTTAATTACTCGTTTCTATTTAACACTCAGACAAAATTTCTAGAAAATTTTGGTTTTTGCATGATTTTAAGATATATAATCATGAATAAATTCCACAAATTCCATCGGATTTCTCTAGTTTCTTTAAAAAATGTCAAATTCGTGTGGACTCACGTATTTCTATCCAAAGATTCATGTTCGTATCCAGAAAGAGGTGTGTTTGTTACTGTAAAACATATAAATGTGGAAAAATCGTCGTTTCTCGAGCTACAAATGCGTTTTTTCATATATACATTAATAAAACCTACAAATTCCAACCGACTGTAGTAATTCTTTCTGAATGGGTTTAACATTCACAATGAGGCCGCTTTTCATCAATTGTTTTGATTTTCAACTCAGACAATATTTCTTAAAAATTCTGGTTTTTTCGAGATTTTAAGCTATATAATCATGAATAAAAGCTACAAAATTCCATCAGATTTCTCTAGTTTCCTTAAAAAATGTCAAATTCGTGTGAACAAACGCATTTCTATCCAAAGATTCATGTTCGCATCCAGAAAGAGGTGTGAATGTTAGTGTAAATCGTTAAAGAGCAAAAATAGTCGTTTCTCGATCTAGAAATGCATTTTTTCATATATATGTTAATAAAACCTGCAAATTTCAACCGATTGTGCTAATTCTTCCTGAATGGTTTTAACATTCACAACGAGACCCCATTTTATCACTCGTTTCGATTTTCCACTCTGACAAAATTTGGCAAAAATTTTGGATTTTTTTGCGAGATTTTAAGCTATATAATCAAGAATATATACTCTAAAAATTCCAATCGATTTCTCTAGTTTCTTAAAAAAATATAAAATTCGTGTGGACACACGTATTTCTATCCACAGATTCATGTTCGCATTCAGAAAGAGGTGTGTTTGTTAGTGTAAATCGTTAAAGTGGAAAAATCTTCGTTTCTCGAGCTAGAAATACTTTTTTTAATATATACATTAATGAAAAAAACAAATTCCAACCGATTGTTGTATTTTTTCTGAATGGGTTTAACATTGTCAATGAGACCGCTTTTTATTACTCGTTTCGATTTTCCACTCAGATAAATGTCTCTAAAATTTTGTTTTTTTTTTCGAGATTTTAAGCTATATCATTATGAATAAAATATACAAATTCCAACCGATTTCCCTAGTTCCTTAAAAAAATATCAAATTCGTGTGGACACACGTATTTCTATCCAAAGATTCATGTTCGCATCCAGAAAGAGATGTGTTTGTTAGTGTAAAGCGTTAAATTGGAAAAATCATCGTTTCTCGATCTAGAATTTCGTTTTTTCATATATACGTTAATAAAACCTATAAATTCCAACCGATTGTGCTAATTCTTTCAGAATGAGTTTAACATTCACAATGGGACCGCATTTTATCACTCGTTTCGATTTTCCACTCTGACAAAATTTCTCAAAAATTTTGGTTTTTGCGAGACTTTAAGCTATATAATCAAGAATAAAATCTACAAATTAAATCGGATAATTCTAGTTTCTTAAAAAAATATCAAATTCGTGTGGACAGAAGTATTTCTATCGAAAGAACCTTGTTCGCATGCAGAAAGAATTGTGTTTCTTAGTTAAATCTTTAATGTGGAAAAATCGTCGTTTCTCCAGCTAGAAATGCGCTTTTTCATATATACATTAGTAAAACCTACAAATACCTGCCGATTGTGTTAATTCTTTCTGAATGGGTTTAATATTCACAATGAAACCCTTTTTATCACTCGTTTGGATTTTACACTCAGACAAAATTTCTGAAAAATTTTGCTTTTTACGAGATTTTAAGCTATATAATCATGAATAAAATCAACAAATTCCATCGGATTTTTCTAATTTCTGACAAAAAATATCAAATTGGTGTCGACACACGTATTTCTATCCAAAGATGCATGTTCCCATCCAGAAAGAGGTGTGTTTGTTAGTGTAAAGCGTTAAAGTGGAAAAATCTTCGTTACTCGACCTTGAAATGCGTGTTTTCGTATATTCATTAATAAAACCTACAAATTCCAACCGATTTAGCTAATTCCATCTGAATGGGTTTAACATTCACAATGAGACCGCCTTTTATCACTCGTTTCGATTTTACATTCAGACAAAATTTCTCAAAAATTTTGGTTTTTGCGAAATTTTAAGCTATATACTCATGAATAAAGTCTACAAATTCAATCGGATTTCTCTAGTTTCTTAAAAAAATGTCAAATTCATGTGTACACACGTATTTCCATCCAAAGATTCATGTTCGCATCCAGAAAGAGGTGTGTTTGTTAGTGTAAAGCGTTAAAGTGAAAAATCTTCGTTTGTCGAGCTACAAATGCGTTTTTTCATATATACATTAATAAAACCTACAAATTCCAACCGATTGTGCTAATTCTTCCTGAATGGGTTTAACATTCACAATGAGACCGCATTTGATCACTCGTTTCGATTTTCCACTCTGACAAAATTTCTCAAAAATTTTGGTTTTTTTGCGAGATTTTATTCTTTATAATCATGAATAAAATCTAGAAATTCCAACCGATTCCTCTAGTTTCTTAAAAAAATATATTAAATTCGTGTGGACACACGAATTTCTATCCAAAGATTCATGTTCGCATTCAGAAACAGGTGTGTTTGTTAGTGTATAACGTTAAAGTGGAAAAATCTTCGTTTCTAGGGATAGAAATGCGTTTTTTTCATATATACATTAATAAAACCTACAAATTCCAACAGATTGTGCTAATTCCTTCTCAATGGGTTTAATATTCACAATGAGACCGCATTTTATCACTCGTTTCGACTTTCCAATCAGACAAAATTTCTCAATATTTTTGATTTTTGCGAGATTTTAAAATATATAATCATGAATAAAATCTACAAATTCCATCGGATTTCGCTAGTTTCTTTAAAAAATATCAAATTCGTGTGGACACACCTATTTCTATCCAATGATTCATGTTCGTATCCAGAAAGAGGTGTGTTTGTTAGTCTAAAGCGTTAAAGTGGAAAAATCGTCGTTTCTCGAGCTAGAAATGCGTTTTTTCATATATACGTTAATAAAACCTACAAATTCCAACGGATTGTGCTAATTCTTCCTGAATGGGTTTAACATTCACAATAAGACCGCATTTTATCACTCGTTTCGATTTTCCACTCTGACAAAATGTCTAATAATTTTGGTTTTTACGAGATTTTAAGCTATATTTTCTTGATTAAAAACTACAAATTTCAACCGTTTTCTCTGGTTTCTTAAACAAATATAACATTTGTGTGGTCACACGTATTTATATCCAAAGATTAATGTTCGCGTCCACAGAGAGGTGTGTTTGTTAGTGTGAATCGTTAAAGTGAAAAAATCGTCGTTTCTCGAGCTAGAAATGCTTTTTTTCATATATACATTAATAAAACCTACAAATTCCAACCGATTGTGTTAATTCTTTCTGAATGGGTTTAACATTCACAATGAGACCGCTTTTTATCACTCGTTTCGATTTTCCAATCAGACAAAATTTCTCAAAAATTTTTGTTTTTGCGAGATTTTAAGCTATATAATCATGAATAAAATCTACACATTCCATCGGATTTCTCTAGTTTCTTTAAGAAATGTCAAATTCGTGTGGAGACACGTATTTCTATCCAAAGATTCATGTTCGCTTCCAGAAAGAGGTGTGAATGTTAGTGTAAATCGTTTAAGTGAAAAAATCGTCGTTCCTCGATCTAGAAATGCGTTTATATATATATATATATATATATATATATATATATATATATATATATATATATATATATATATGTATATATACACATTAATAAAACCTGCAAATTCCAACCGATTGTGGTAATTCTTTCTGAATGGTTTTAACAGTCACAATGAGACCGTTGTACTTCTCTCGTTTCGATTTTCTACTCAGAAAAAAATTTCTAAAAAATGTTGGTTTTTGCGAGATTTTAAGCTATATAATCATGAATAAAACCTACAAGCCCCAACCAATTTCTCTAGGTTCTTAAAAAAATATCAAGTTCGTGTGGACACACGTATTTCTATCCAAAGATTCATGTTCGCATCCAGAAAGAGGTGTGTTTGTTAGTGTGAATCGTTAAAGAGCAAAATCTTCGTTTCTCGAGCTAGAAATGCGTTTTTTTTCATATATACATTAATAAAAACTATAAATTCCAACCGATTGTTGTAATTATTTATTAATGGGTTTAACATTCTCAATGAGACCGCTTTTTATCACTCCTTTTCATTTTCCACTCTGACAAAATTTCTCAAAAATTTTGGTTTTATGATATTAATCATGAATAAAATCTACAAATTCCATCGGATTACTCTAGTTTCTTAAAAATATATCAAATTCGTGTGAACACACGTATTTATAACCAAAGATTCATGTTCGCATCCAGAAAGAGGTGTGTTTGTTAGAGTAAAGCGTTAAAGTGGAAAATCGTTGTTTCCCGAGATAGAAATGCGTTTTTTTCATTTATACATTAATAAAACCTACAAATTACAAACGTTTGTGCTAATTGTTCCTCAATGGGTTTATCATTCACAATGAGACCGCATTTTATCACTCGTTTCGATTTTCCACTCTCACAAAATTTGGCAAAAATTTTGGTTTTTGCGAGGTTTAAAGTATATAATCAAGAATATAATCTACAAATTCCAACCGATTTCTCTAGTTTCTTAAAAAAATATAAAATTCGTGTGGACACACGTATTTCTATCCAAAGTTTCATGTTCGCATCCAGAAAGAGGTATGTTTGTTAGTGTAAAGCGTTAAACTGGAAAAATCATCGTTTCTCGAGCTAGAAATTAGTTTTTTTTTCATATATATATTAATAAAACCTACAAATTAAAACCGATTGTGCTAATTCTTTCTGAATGGGTTTAACATTCAAAATGGGACCGCTTTTTATCAATCGTTTCTATTTTCCACTCAGACAAAATTTCTCTAAAATTTTGGTTTTTGCGAGATTTTAAGCTATATAATCATGTATAAAATCAACAAATTCCATCGGATATTTCTAGTTTCTTAAAAAAATATCAAATTTGTGTGGACTTACGTATTTCTATACAAAGAACCATGTTCGCATGCAGAAAGAGTTTTGTTTATTATTTAATACTTTAATGTGGGAAAATCGTCGTTTCTCCACCTAGAAATGCGTCTTTTCATATATATATATTAATAAAATCTACAAATTCCTACCGATTGTGTTAATTCTTTCTCAATGGGTTTAATATTCATAATGAGACCGCTTTTTGTCACTCGTTTCGATTTACCACTCTGACAAAATTTCTAAAAAATTTTGGTTTTTGCAAGACTTTGTGCTATATAATCATGAATAAAATCTACAAATTCCATTGGATTTCTCTACTATCTGAAAAAAGTATCAAATTCGTGTGGACACACGTATTTCTATCCTAAGATGCATGTTCGCATCCAGAAAGAGGTGTGTTTGTTAGTGTAAGTCGTTGGAGTGGAAAAATCTTCGTTTCTCCAGCTAGAAATGCGCGTTTTCGTATATACATTAACAAATCCTACAAATTCCAACCGATTTTGCTATTTCTTTCACAATGGCTTTAACTTTAACAATGAGACCGCCTTTTATCACTCGTTTCGATTTTCCACACAAACAAAATTTCTTAAATTTTTCGTTTTTGCGAAATTTTATGCTATATAATCATGAATAAAATCTAAAAATTCCATCGCATTCCTCTAGTTTCTTAAAAAAAATCAAATTCGTGTGGACACACGTATTTCTACCCAAAAGATTCATGTTCCCATCCAGAAAGAGGTGTGAATGTTAGTGTAAATCGTTAAAGTGGAAAAATCGTCGTTTCTCGAACTAGAAATGCGTTTTTTCATATATACATAAATATAACCTACAAATTCCAACCAATTGTGGTAATTCTTTATGAATGGGTTTAACATTCACAATGAGACCGATTTTTATCACTCGTTTCGATTTTCTATTCTGAAAAAATTTCTAAAAAATTTTGGTTTATGCGAGATTTTAAGCTATATAATCATGAATAAAGTCTACAAATTCCATCGGATTTCTCTAGTTTCTTAAAAACAATGTCAAATTCATGTGGACACAAAATTTCTAACCGAAGATTCATGTTCGTGTTAAGAAAGAGGTGTGTTTGTTAGTGTAAAGTGTTAAAGTGAAAAATCGTCGTTTCTCGAGCTAGAAAGGCGTTTTTTCATAAACCGGTATACATTAATAAAAACTACAAATTCCAACCGACTGTGCTAATTCTTCCTGAAAGGGTTTAACATTCAGAATGGGACCGTATTTTATCACTCGTATCGATTTTCCACTCAGACAAAATTTCTCAAAAATTTGGTTTTTGCGAGATTTTAAGCTACATAATCATGAATAAAGTGTACAAATTCCATCTGATTACTCTAGTTTCTTAAAAAAAATTTCAAATTCGTGTGGACACATGTATTTCTATCCAAAGAGTCTTATTCGATTCCAGAGAGAGGTGAGTTTGTTAGTGTAAGTCGTCAAATTGGAAAAATCGTTGTTTCTCGAGCTAGAAATGCGTTTTTTCGTATATACATTAATAAAACCTACAAATTCCAACAGATTGTGCTAATTCTTTCTGAATGTGTTTAACATTCACAATGAGACCGCTTTTTATCATTCGTTTCAATTTTCCACTCTGACAAAATTTCTCAAAACTTTTGGTTTTTGCGAGATTTTAAGCTATATAATCATAAATAAAGTCTACAAATTCCATCGGATTTCTCTAGTTTCTTAAATAAATGTCCTACTCGTGTGGACACACGTAGTTTTTATCCAAAGATTCATGTTCGCATCCAGAAAGAGGTATGTTTGTTAGTGTGAATCGTTAAAGTGAAAAAATCTTCGTTTCTCGAGCTAGAAAGCTATTTTTCATACATACATTAATAAAACCTACAAATTTCAACCGATTGTGTTTATTCTTTCTGAGTGGGTTTAACATTCACAATGAGACCGCTTTTTATCACTCGTTTCGATTTTCCAATCAGACAAAATTTCTCAAAAATTTTGGTTTTTGCGAGATTTTAAGCTATATAATCATGAATAAAATCTACAAATTCCATCGGATTTCTCAAGTTCCTTTAAAAAAATGTCACATTCTTGTGGAAACACGTATTTCTATACAAAGATTCATGTTCGCATCCAGAAGGAGGTGTGAATGTTAGTGTAAATGGTTTAAGTGGAAAAATCGTCGTTTCTCGATCTAGAAATGCGTTTTTTCATATATACATTAATAACACCTGCCAATTCCAACCGATTGTGGTAATTCTTTCTGAATGGGTTAAACATTCACAATGAGACCGCTTTTTATCACTCTTTTCGATTTTCCACTCTGACAAAATTTTTTAAAAATTTTGGTTTTTGCGAGATTTTAAGCTATATAATCATTAAATAAAGTCTACAAATTACATCGTATTTATCTAGTTTTTTTTTTTAATTTCAAATTCATGTGGACACACGTATTTCTATCCAATGATTCATGTTCGCATTCTGAAAGAGGTGTGTTTGTTAGTGTAAAGCGTTAAAGCGAAAAATCGTCGTTTCTCGAGCTAGAAATGCGTTTTTTCATATATATATTAATAAACCTACAATTTCCAACAGATTGTGGTAATTCTTTCAGAATGTGTTAAAATTCACAATGGGACCCCATTTTATCACTCGTTTCGATTTTCCACTCAGACAAAATTTCTCAAAATTTTTGGTTTTTGCGAGATTTCAAGCTATATAATCATGAATAAAATCTACAAGTTCCAACCGATTTCTCTAGCTTCTTAAAAAAATATCAAATTCGTGTGGACACACGTATTTCTATCCAAACTTTCATGTTCGCATGCAGAAAGAGGTGTGTTTGTTAGTGTGAATCGTTAAAGAGCAAAATCTTTGTTTCTCGAGCTAGAAATGCGTTTTTTAATATATACATTAATAAAAACTACAAATTCCAAACGATTCTTGTAATTATTTCTTAATGGGGTTAACATTCACAATGAGACCGCTTTTTATCGCTCCTTTCGATTTTCCACTCTGACAAAATTTCTCAAAAATTTTGGTTTTTGGGAGATTTAAAGATATATAATCATGAATAAAATCTACGAATTCCATCGGATTTCTCTAGTTCTTAAACATATATCAAATTCGTGTGAACACACGTATTTCTATCCAAGGATTCATGTTCGCATCCAGAAAGAGGAGTGTTTGTTAGTGTAAAGCGTTAAAGTGAAAAATCGTTGGTTCTCGAGATAGAAATGCGTTTTATTTTTTTTATACTTTAATAAAACCTACAAATTCAAACCGTTTGTGCTAATTCTTCCTCAATGGGTTTATCATTCACAATGAGACGCATTTTATCACTCATTTCGATTTTCCAGTCTCACAAAATTTGGCAAAAATTTTGGTTTTTGCGAGGTTTAAATTATATAATCATGAATATAATCTACAAATTCCAACCGATTTCTCTAGTTCCTTAAAAAAATATAAAATTCGTGTGGACACACGTATTTCTACCCAAAGATTCATGTTCCCATCCTGAAAGAGGTGTGTTTATTAGTGAAAATCGTTAAAAAGAAAAAATCTTCGTTTCTCGAGCTAGAAATCCATTTTCTCATATTCACATTAATGAAGCCTACAAATTCCAACCGACTGTAGTAATTCTTTCTAAATGGGTTTAACATTCACAATGAGGCCGCTTTTCATCAATTGTTTTGATTTTCAACTCAGACAATATTTCTTAAAAATTCTGTTTTTTTCGAGATTTTAAGCTATATAATCATGAATAAAAGCTACAAATTCCATCGGATTTCTCTAGTTTCCTTAAAAAATGTCAAATTCGTGTGGGCAAACGTATTTCAATCCAAAGATTCATGTTCGCATCCAGAAAGAGGTGTGAATGTTAGTGTAAATCGTTAAAGTGCAAAAATAGTCGTTTCTCGATCTAAAAATGCATTCTTTCATATATACGTTAATAAAACCTGCAAATTTCAACCGATTGTGCTAATTCTTCCTGAATGGTTTTAACATTCACAACGAGACCCCATTTTATCACTCGTTTCGATTTTCCACTCAGACAAAATTTGGCAAAAATTTTGGACTTTTTTTGCGAGATTTTAAGCTATATAATCAAGAATATAATCTACAAATTCCAATCGATTTCTCTAGTTTCTTAAAAAAATAAAATTCGTGTGGACACACGTATTTCTATCCACAGATTCATGTTCGCATCCAAAAAGAGGTGTGTTTGTTACTGTAAATCGTTAAAGTGGAAAAATCTTCTTTTCTCGAGCTAGAAATACTTTTTTTAATATATACATTAATGAAAAAAACAAATTCCAACCGATTGTTGTATTTTTCTGAATGGGTTTAACATTCACAATGAGACCGCTTTTTATTACTCGTTTCGACTTTCCACTCTGAAAAATGTCTCTAAAATTTTGTTTTTTCGAGATTTTAAGCTATATAATTATGAATAAAATCTACAAATTCCAGCCGATTTCCCTAGTTCCTTAAAAAAATATCAAATTCGTGTGGATACACGTATTTCTATCCAAAGATTCATGTTCGCATCCAGAAAGAGATGTGTTTGTTAGTGTAAAGCGTTAAAGTGGAAAAATCTTCGTTTCTCGAGCTAGAAATTCGTTTTTTCATATATACGTTAATAAAACCTATAAATTCCAACCGATTGTGCTAATTCTTTCAGAATGAGTTTAACATTCACAATGGGACCGCATTTTATCACTCGTTTCGATTTTCCACTCTGACAAAATTTCTCAAAAATTTTGGTTTTTGCGAGACTTTAAGTTATATAATCAAGAATAAAATCTACAAATTCCATCGGATAATTCTAGTTTCTTAAAAAAATCGTCGTTTCTCGATCTAGAAATGCGTTTTTTCATATATACATAAATATAACCTACAAATTCCAAACAATTGTGGTAATTCTTTATGAATGGGTTTAACATTCACAATGAGACCGATTTTTATCACTCGTTTCGATTTTCCACTCTGACAAAATTTCTAAAAAATTTTGGTTTATGCGAGATTTTAAGCTGTATAATCATGAATAAAGTCTACAAATTCCATCGGATTTCTCTAGTTTCTTAAAAAAATGTCAAATTCATATGGACACACGTATTTCTAACCAAAGATTCATGTTCGTATTAAGAATGAGGTGTGTTTGTTAGAGTAAAGCGTTAAAGTGAAAAATCGTCGTTTCTCAAGCTAGAAAGGCGTTTTTTCATATATAGATTAATAAAAACTACAAATTCCAACCGACTGTGCTAATTCTTCCTGAAAGGGTTTAACATTCAGAATGGGACCGTATTGTATCACTCGTTTCGATTTTCCACTCTCACAAAATTTCTCAAAAATTTGGTTTTTGCGAGATTTTAAGCTACATATTCATGAATAAAGTGTACAAATTCCATCTGATTACTCTAGTTTCTTAAAAAAAATATCAAATTCGTGTGGACACATGTATTTCTATCCAATCGAGTCTTGTTCGATTCCAGAGAGAGGTGAGTTTGTTAGTGTAAGTGGTCAAATTGGAAAAATCGTTGTTTCTCGAGCTAGAAATGCGTTTTTTCGTATATACATTAATAAAACCTACAAATTTCAAAAGATTGTGCTAATTCTTTCTGAATGTGTTTAACATTCACAATTCCAACCGTTTGTGCTAATTCTTCCTCGATGGGTTTATCATTCTGAATGAGACAGCATTTTATCACTCATTTCGATTTTCCACTCTCACAAAATTTGGCAAAAATTTTGGTTTTTGCGAGGTTTAAATTATATAATCATGAATATAATCTACAAATTCCAACCGATTTCTCTAGTTCCTTAAAAAAATATAAAATTCGTGTGGACACACGTATTTCTACCCAAAGATTCATGTTCCCATCCTGAAAGAGGTGTGTTTGTTAGTGCAAATCGTTAAAAAGGAAAAATCTTCGTTTCTCGAGCTAGAAATCCGTTTTCTCATATACACAATAATGAAGCCTACAAATTCGAAACGATTGTTGCAATTATTTCTGAATGGGTTTAACATTCAAAATGAGACCGCTTTTTATCACTCGTTTCGATTTTCCACTCAGACAAAATTTCTCAATATTTTGGTTTTTGCGGAATTTTAAGATATATAATCATGAATAAAATCTACAAATTCCATCGGATTTCTATAGTTTCTTAAAAAAAAATTAAAATTCGTGTGGACACACGTATTTCTTTCCAATGATTCATGTTCGTATTCAGAAAGAGGTGTGTTTGTTAGTGTAAAGCATAAAAAGTGGAAAAATCGTCGTTTCTCGAGCTAGAAATGCGTTTTTTCATATATACATTAATAAAACCTACAAATTCCAACCGTGTGTGTTAATTCATTCTGAATGGGTTTAACATTCACAATGGGACAGCTTTTTATAACTCGTTTCGATTTTCCACTCTGACAAAATTTCTCAAAAATTTTTGTTTTTGCGAGATTTTAAGCTATATTATCATGAATAAAATCTACAAATACCATCGGATTTCTCTAGTTCTTAAACATATATCAAATTCGTGTGAACACACGTATTTCTATCCAAGGATTCATGTTCGCATCCAGAAAGAGGTGTGTTTGTTAGTGTAAAGCGTTAAAGTGAAAAATCGTTGGTTCCTGAGCTAGAAATGCGTTTTTTCATTTATACATTAATAAAACCTACAAATTCCAACCGATTGCGGTAATTCTTCCTGAATGGGTTAAAATTCACAATGGGACCGCATTTTATAACGCGTTTCGATTTTCCACTAAGACAAAATATCTCAATAATTTAGTTTTTTTCGAGATTTTAAGCTATATAATCATGAATAATATCTACAAGTTCCAACCGATTTCTCTAGTTTCTTAAAAAAATATCACATTCGTGTGGACACACGTATTTCTATCCAAAGATTCATGATCGCATTCTGAAAGAGGTGTGTATGTTTAGTGTGAATCGTTAAAGAGAAAAAATCTGCGTTTCTCGTGTTAGAAATGCGTTTTTTCCTATATGCATTTATAAAAACTACAAACTGTAAGCGATTGTTGTAATTATTTCTGAATGGGTTTAACATTCACAATGAGTCCGCTCTTTATCACTCGTTTCGATTTTCCACTCAGAAAAATTTCTCAACTATTTTGGTTTTTGCGAGATTTTAAGATATATAATCATGAATAAAATCTACAAATTCCTTCGGATACCTCTAGTCTCTTAAAAATACATCAAATTCGTGTTAACACACGTATTTCTATCCAAGGATACATGTTCGCATCCAGGAAAAGTTGTGTTTGTTAGTGTAAAGCGTTAAAGTGAAAAATCGTCGTTTCTGGAGCTACAAATGCGGTTTTTCATTTATACATCAATAAAACCTACAAATTCCAACCGATTGTGCTAATTATTTTTGAATGGGTTTTACAATCACAATGAGACCGCATTTTATAACTCGTTTCGATTTTCCACTCTGACAAAATTTCTCAAAATTTTTGGTTTTTGCGAGATTTTAAGCTATATAATCATGAATAAAGTCTACAAATTCCATCGGATTTCTCTAGTTTCTTAAAAAAATGTCAAATTCATGTGAACACACGTATTTCTATCCAAAGATTCATGTTCGTATTAAGAAAGAGGTGTGTTTGTTAGTGTAAAGCGTTAAAGTGAAAAATCGTCGTTTCTCAAGCTAGAAAGGCGTTTTTTAATATATACATTAATGAAAAAAACAAATTCCAACCGATTGTTGTATTTTTTCTGAATGGGTTTAACATTCACAATGAGACCGCATTTTATAACTCGTTTCGATTTTCCACTCAGACAAAATTTCTCAAAAATATTGGTTTTTACGAGCTATATTATCATGAATAAAAACTACAATTTCAAACCGATTTGTCTACTTTCTTCAAAAAATATCAAATTTGTGTGGGCACACGCATTTCTATCCAAAGATTCATGTTCGCGTCCACAGAGAGGTCTGTTTCCTAGTGTAAATGGTGAAATTGGAAAAATCGTCGTTTCTCGAGCTAGAAATGCGTGTTTTTCGTATATACAATAATAAAACCTACAAATTCCAACGGATTGTGTTAATTCTTTCTGAATGGGTTTATAATTCTACATGAGACCGCTTATTGTCACTCGTTTCGATTTTCCACTCAGACAAAATTTCTCAAAAATTTTGGGTTTTTGCAAGATTTTAAGCTATATAATCATGAATAAAATCTACAAATTCCATCGGATTTCTCTAGTTTCTTAAAAAAATATCAAATTCGTTTGGACACACGTATTTCTATCCAAAGACTCATGTTCGCATCCTGAAAGAGGTGTGTTTGTTAGTGTAAAATATTAATGTGAAAAATCGTCGTTTCTCGAACTAGAAATTTTTTTTTCATATATACAATAATAATACCTACAAATTCCAACCGATTGTGCTAATACTTCCTGAAAGGTTTTAACATTCACAATGAGACCGCATTTTAACACTCGTTTCGATATTCCACTCTGACAAAATTTCTCAAAAATTTGAATTTTTGCGAGATTTTAAGCTACATGAATAAATTGTACAAATTCCATCTGATTACTCTAGATTCTTAATTAAATATCAAATTCGTGTGGACACATGTATTTCTATCCAAAGAGTCTTGTTCGATTCCAGAGAGAGATGAGTTTGCTAGTGTAAGTGGTCAAATTGGAAAACAAGTTGTTTCTCGAGCTAGAAATGCGTTTTTTCGTACATAAGTTAATAAAACCTACAAATTCCAACAGATTGTGCTAATTCTTTCTGAATGTGTTTTACATTCACAATGAGACCGCTTTTTATCACTCGTTTCGATTTTCCACTCTGACAAAATTTCTAAAAAATTTTGGTTTTTGCGAGATTTTAAGCTATATAATCATTAATAAAGTCTACAAATTCCATCGGATTTCACTAGTTTCTTAAATAAATGTCCTACTCGTGTGGACACACGTATTTTTTATCCAAAGATTCATGTTCGCATCCAGAAAGAGGTATGTTTGTTAGTGTGAATCGTTAAAGTGAAAAAATCTTCGTTTCTCGAGCTAGAAATGCTTTTTTTCATATATACATTAATAAAACCTACAAATTCCAACCGATTGTGTTAATTCTTTCTGAATGGGTTTAACATTCACAATTAGACCGCTTTTTATCACTCGTTTCGATTTTCCACTCTCACAAAATTTCTCAAAAATTTTGGTTTTTGCGAGATTTTGAGCTATATAGTCATGAATAAAATCTACAAATTCCATCGGATTTCTCTAGTTCCTTTAAAAAATGTCAAATTCTTGTGGACACACGTATTTCTATCCAAAGATTCATGTTCGCATCCAGAAAGAGGTGTGAATGTTAGTGTAAATGGTTTAAGTGGAAAAATCGTCGTTTTTCGATCTAGAAATGCGTTTTTTCATATATACATTAATATAACCTGCAAATTTCATCCGATTGTGGTAATTCTTTCTGAATGGGTGTAACATTCACAATGAGACCGCTTTTTATCACTCTTTTCGATTTTCCACTCAGACAAAATTTTTTAAAAATTTTGGTTTTTGCGAGATTTTAAGCTATATAATCATGAATAAAATCTACAAGTTCCAACCGATTTCTCTAGCTTCTTAAAAAATATCAAATTCGTGTGGACACACGTATTTCTATCCAAACATTCATGTTCGCATGCAGAAAGAGGTGTGTTTGTTAGTGTGAATCGTTAAAGAGCAAAATCATTGTTTCTCGAGCTAGAAATGTGATTTTTATAATATACATTAATAAATACTACAAATTCCAACGGATTCTTGTAATTATTTTTTAATGGGGTTAACTTTCACCATGAGACCGCTTTTTATCACTCCTTTCGATTTTCCACTCTGACAAAATTTCTCAAAAATTTTGGTTTTTGGGAGATTTCAAGATATATAATCATGAATAAAATCTACAAATTCCATCGGATTTCTCTAGTTCTTAAACATATATAAAATTCGTGTGAACACACGTATTTCTATCCAAGGATTCATGTTCGCATCCAGAAAGGGGTGTGTTTGTTAGTGTAAAGCGTTAAAGTGAAAAATCGTTGGTTCTCGAGATAGATATGCGTTTTTTTCATTTATACATTAATAAAACCTGCAAATTCCAACCGTTTGTGCTAATTCTTCCTCAATGGGTTTATCATTCACAATGAGACAGCATTTTATCACTCGTTTCGATTTTCCACTCTCACAAAATTTGGCAAAAATTTTGGTTTTTGCGAGGTTTAAATTATATAATCATGAATATAATCTACAAATTCCATCCGATTTCTCTAGTTCCTTAAAAATATATAAAATTCGTGTGGACACACGTATTTCTACCCAAAGATTTATGTTCCCATCCTGAAAGAGGTGTGTTTGTTGGTGCAAATCGTTAAAAAGGAAAATCGTCGTTTCTCGAGCTGCAAATCCGTTTTCTCATATATACATTAATGAAGCCTACAAATACCAAACGATTGTTGCAATTATTTCTGAATGGGTTTAACATTCACAATGAGACCGCTTTTTATCACTCGGTTCGATTTTCCACTCAGACAAAATTTCTCAATATTTTGGATTTTGCGGAATTTTAAGATATATAATCATGAATAAAATCTACAAATTCCATCGGATTTCCATAGTTTCTTAAAAAAAATATAACATTCGTGTGGACACACGTATTTCTTTCCAAAGATTCATGTTCGTATTCAGAAAGAGGTGTGTTTGTTAGTGTAAAGCATAAAAAGTGGAAAAATCGTCGTTTCTCGAGCTAGAAATGCGTTTTTTCATATATACATTAATTAAACCTACAAATTCCAACCGATTGTGTTAATTCATTCTGAATGGGTTTAACATTCAAAATGAGACAGCTTTTTATAACTCGTTTCGATTTTCCACTCTGATAAAATTTCTCAAAAATTTTTGTTTTTGCGAGATTTCAAGCTATATTATCATGAATAAAATCTACAAATACCATCGGATTTCTCTAGTTTCTTTAAAAAATGTCAAATTCGTGTGGACACAAGTATTTCTATCCAAAGAATCATGTTCGCATCCAGAGAGAGGTGTGTTTTTTAGTGTAAAGCATTAAAGCGAAAAATCGCCGTTTCTCGAGCTAGAAATGCGTTTTTTCATTTATACATTAATAAAACCTACAAATTCCAACCGATTGCGGTAATTCTTCCTGAATGGGTTAAAATTCACAATGGGACCGCATTTTATAACGCGTTTCGATTTTCCACTAAGACAAAATATTTCAAAAATTTAGTTTTTTCGAGATTTTAAGCTATATAATCATGAATAATATCTACAAGTTCCAACCGGTTTCTCTAGTTTCTTAAAAAAATATCACATTCGTGTGGACGCACGTATTTCTATCCAAAGATTCATGATCGCATTCAGAAAGAGGTGTGTATGTTAGTGTGAATCGTTAAAGAGAAAAAATCTGCGTTTCTCGAGTTAGAAATGCGTTTTTTCATATATGCATTAATAAAAACTACAAACTATAAGCGATTGTAGTAATTATTTCTGAATGGGTTTAACATTCACAATGAAACCGCTCTTTATGACTCGTTTCGATTTTCCACTCAGAAAAATTTCTCAAATATTTTGGTTTTTGCGAGATTTTAAGACATATAATCATGAATAAAATCTACAAATTCCGTCGGATATATGTAGTTTCTTAAAAATACATCAAATTCGTGTTAACACACGTATTTCTATCCAAGGATACATGTTCGCATCCAGAAAGAGGTGTGTTTGTTAGCGTAAAGCGTTAAAGTGAAAAATCGTCGTTTCTGGAGCTACAAATGCGTTTTTTTCATTTATACATCAATAAAACCTACAAATTCCAACCGATTGTGCTAATTATTTCTGAATGGGTTTAACATTCACAATGAGACCGCATTTTATAACTCGTTTCGATTTTCCACTCAGACAAAATTTGGCAAAAATTTTGGTTTTTGCGAGATTTTAAGCTATATAATCATGAATAAAGTCTACATTTCCATCGTATTTCTCTAGTTTTTTTTTTAAATTTCAAATTCTTGTGGACACACGTATTTCTATCCAAAGATTCATGTTCGCATCCAGAAAAAGGTGTGTTTGTTAGTGTAAATCGTTAAAGAGTAAAAATCTTCGTTTCTCGAGCTAGAAATGCGTTTTTTAATATATACATTAATGAAACCTACAAATTCCAAACGATTGTTGTTATTCTTTCTGAATGGGTTTAACATTCACAATGAGACCGCTTTTTATCGCTCGTTTCGATTTTCCACCCAGACAAAATTTATCAAAAATTTTGGTTTTTGCACATTTTAAACTATATAATCATGAATAAATTCTACAAATTATATCGGATTTTTCTAGTTTCTTAAAAAAATATCAAATTCGTGTGAACACACGTATTTCTATCCAAATGACCATGTTCGCATGCAGAAAGACTTGTGTTTGTTAGTTAATTCTTTAATGTGGAAAAATCGTCGTTTCTCCACCTAGAAATGCGTTTTTTCATATATACATCAATAAAACCTACAAATACCTAAGGATTGTGCTAATTCTTTCTGAGTGGGTTTAACATTCAAAATGAGACCGCTTTTTATCAATCGTTTCGATATTCCAGTCAGACAAAATTTCTCCATAATTTAGGTTTTGCGAGATTTTATTCTATAAAATCAAGAATGAAATCTACAAATTCCAACCGATTCCTCTAGTTTCTTAAAAAAATATTAAATTCTTGTGGACACTCGTATTTCTATCCAAAGATTCATGTTCGCATCCAGAAAGAGGTGTGTTTGTTATTGTAAAGCGTTAAAGTGGAAAATTCGTCGTTTCTCGAGCTAGAAATGCGTTTTTTTATGTATACATTAATTAAACCCACAAATTCCAACAGATTGTGGTAATTCTTCCTGAATGGGTTAAAATTCACAATGGGACCGAATTTTATCACTCGTTTCGATTTTCCACTCAGATAAAATTTCTCAAATATATAGGTTTTTGCGAGATTTTATTCTATATAATCATGAATAAAATCTACAAATTCCAATTAATTTCTCTAGTTTCTTAAAAAAATATCAAAGTCATCTGGACACACGTATTTCTATCTAAAGATTCATGTTCGCATTCAGAAACTGGTGTGTTTGTTAGTGTACATCGTTAAAGTGAAAAATCATCGTTTCTCGAGCTAGATATGCGTTTTTTCATATATACAATAAAAAAACCTACAAATTCCAAAATATTGTGGTAATACTTTCTGAATGGGTTTAATATTCGCAATGAGACCGCATTTTATCACTCGTTTCGATTTTCCACTCTGCTAATATTTCTAAAAAATTTTGGTTTTTGCAATATTTTAAACTATATAATCATGAATAAAATCTACAAATTCCTTTGGATTTCTCTAGTTTCTTAAAGAAATATCAATTTCGTGTGGACACACATATTTCTATCCAAAGATTCATGTTCGCATCCAGAAAGAGGTGTGTTTGTTATTGTAAAGCGTTAAAGTGGAAAAATCGTCGTTTCTCGAGCTAGAAATGCGTTTTTTCATATATATATTAATAAAACATACAAATTCCTACAGACTGTGCTAATTCTTCCTGAATGGGTTTAACATTCACAATGAGACCGCATTTTATCACTAGTTTCGATTTTCCACTCAGACACAAATTTCTCAAATATTTTGGTTTTTACGAGATTTTAAGCTATATGATCAAGAATAAAAATTACAAATTTCAACCGATTTCTCTACTTTCTTAAAAAAATTATCTAATTCGTGTGGACACACGTATTTCTATTCAAAGACTCATGTTCGCATACAGACAGAGGTGAGTTTGTTAGTGTAAATGGTCAAATTGGAAAAATCATCGTTTCTCAAGCTACAAATGCGTTTTTTCATACATATATAGTAATAAAACCTACAAATACCAACCGATTGTTGTAATTCTTTGTGAATGGGTTTAAAATTCACAATGAGACAGCTTTTTATCACACGTTTCGATTTTCCACTCATACAAAATTTCTCAAAGCTTTTGGTTTTTGCGAAATTTTAAGCTATATAATCATGAATAAAGTATACAAATGCTATTGGATTTCTCTAGTTTCTTAAAAAAAATGTCATATTCGTGTGGACACACGTATTTCTATCACAAGATTTATGTTCACATCCAGAAAGAGGTGTGTTTGTTAGTGTAAATCGTTAAAGTGGAAAAATCGTCGTTTCTCGAGGTAGAAATGCTTTTTTTCATATATACATTAATAAAACCTACAATTACCAACAGATTTTTTTGATTCTTTGTGAATGGGTTTAAAATTCACAATAAGACAGCTTTTTATCACACGTTTCGATTTTCCACTCATACAAAATTTCTCAAAACTTTTGGTTTTTGCGAAATTTTAAGCTATATCACCAGGAATAAAGTATACAAATGTCATTGGATTTCTCTAGTTTCTTAAAAAAATATCATATTCGTGTGGACACACGTTTTTCTAGCACAAGATTTATGTTCACATCCAGAAAGAGGTGTGTTTGTTAGTGTAAAGCGTTAAAGCGAGAAAACGTCGTTTCTCGAACACGAAATGCTTTTTTTCATATATATATTAATGAAACCTACAAATTCCAACCGATTGTCGTAATTCTTCCTGAATGGGTTAAAATTCACAATGGGACCGCATTTTATCACTCGTTTCGATTTTCCACTCAGACAAAATTTCTCAAATATTTAGGATTTGCGAGATTTTATTCTATAAATTCATGAATATAATCTACAATTTCCAACCGATTTCTCTAGTTTCTTAAAAAAATATCAAAGTCATGTGGACACACGTATTTCTATCTAAAGATTCATGTTCACATTCAGAAAGTGGTGTGTTTGTTAGTGTACATCGTTAAAGTAAAAATTCATCGTTTCCCGAGCTAGAAATGCGTTTTTTTTATAGATATATTAATAAAACCTACAAATTCCAACAGATTGTAGTAATACTTTCTGAATGGGTTTAACATTCACAATGAGACCGCTTTTTATCACTCGTTTCAATTTTCCACTCAAGACAGAATTTCTAAAAAATTTTTGGTTTTTGCGTGATATTAAGCTGTATAATCTTGATTAAAGTCTACAAATTCCATTGGATTTCGCTAGTTTCTTAAAAAATGTCAAATCCGTGTGGACACAGGTATTTCTATCAGAAGATTGATGTTCACATCCAGAAAGTGGTGTGTTTGTTAGTGTAAATCTTTAAAGTGAAAAATTCGTCGTTTCTCGATGTAGAAATGCGTTTTTTCATATATACAGTAATAATACCTACAAATTCCAACCGGTTGTGGTAATTCATTCTCAATGGTTTCAATATTCACAATGAGACCGTATTTTATAACTCGTTTCGATTTTTAACTCAGACAATATTTCTAAAAAATTTTGGCTTTTGCAAGATTTTAAGCTATATAATCATGAATAAAGTATACAAATTCCATTGGATTTCTCTAGTTTCTTAATAAAATGTCATATTCGAGTGGACACACGTATTTCTATCAGAAGATTTATGTTCGCATCTAGAAAAAGGTGAGTTTCTGATGTAAATGGTCAATTTGTAAAAATCGTCGTTTCTCGAGCTAGAAATGCGGTTTTTCATATATACATTATTAAAAAATACAAATTCCAACCGATTGTGGTAATTCTTTCTGAATTGGTTTAATATTCACAACGAGTCCGCATTTTGCCTCTCGTTTCGATTTTCCACTCTGACAAAATTTCTCAAAAATTTTGGTTTTTGCGAGATTTTTAGCTATATAATCATGAATAAAGTCTACAAATTCCATCGGATTTCTCTGGTTTCTTAAATTTTGGTTTTTGCGAGATTTTATGCTGTATAATCATGAATAAAGTCTACTAATTCCAACGGATTTCTCTAGTTTCTTAAAAAAAGTGTTATATTCGTGTTGGCACACGTATTTCTATCCAAAGTTTCATGTCCGCATCCAGAATGAGGCGTGTTTGTTAGAGTAAAGCGTTAAAGTGAAAAATCGTCGTTTCTCGAGCTAGAAATGCGTTTTTTCATATAATCATTTATAAAACCTTCAAATTCCAACCGATTGTGCTAATTCTTCCTGAATGGGTGTAATATTCACAATGAGACCGCATTTTATCACTCGTATCGATTTTCCAGTCCGACAAAATTTCTCTAAAATTTTGGTTTCTGCGAGATTTTAAGCTATATTATCATGAATAAAATCTACAAATTCCTACCGATTTCTCTAGTTCCTTTAAAAAATATCAAATTCGTGTGGACACACGTATTTCTATACAAAGATTCATGTTCGCATCCAGAAAGAGGTGTGTTTGTTTGTGTAATGCGTTATATTGAAAAATCGTCGTTTCTCTAGCTAGAAATGAGTTTTTTCATATACACATTAAAAATACCTACAAATTCCAACCGATTGTGCTAATTCTTCCTGAATGGTTTTAACATTCACAATGAGAGCTAATTTTATGACTTGTTTCGATTTTCCACTCTGACAAAACTTCTCAAACATTTTGGTTTTTGCGAGATTTTTAGCTATATAATCATGAATAAAGTCTACAAATTCCATCGGATTTCTCTGGTTTCTTAAATTTGGTTTTTGCGAAATTTTATGCTGTATAATCATGAATAAAGTCTACTAATTCCAACGGATTTCTCTAGTTTCTTAAAAAAAGGGTTATATTCGTGAGGGCACACGTATTTCTATCCAAAGTTTCATGTTCGCATCCAGAATGAGGCGTGTTTGTTAGAGTAAAGCGATAAAGTGAAAAATCGTCATTTCTCGAGCTAGAAATGCGTTTTTTCATATAATCATTTATAAAACCTACAAATTCCAACCGATTGTGCTAATTCTTCCTGAATGGGTGTAATATTCACAATGAGACCGCATTTTATCACTCGTATCGATTTTTCACTCCGACAAAATTTCTCTAAAATTTTGGTTTCTGCGAGATTTTAAGCTATATTATCATGAATAAAATCTACAAATTCCTACCGATTTCTCTAGTTTCTTTAAAAAATATCAAATTCGTGTGGACACACGTATTTCTATCCAAAGATTCATGTTCGCATTCTGAGAGAGGTGTGTTTGTTAGTGTATATCGTTAAAGTGAAAAATCATCGTTTCTCGAGCTAGAAATGCGTTTTTTAATATATACATTAATTAAACCTACAAATTACAACCGACTGTTGTTATTCTTTCTGAAAGGGTTTAACATTCACAATGAGACAGCTTTTTATCACTCGTTTCGATTTTCCACTCAGACAAAAATTCTCAATATCTTGGTTTTTGCAAGATTTTAAACTATATAATCATGAATAAAACCTACAAATTATATTGGATTTTTCTAGTTTCTTAAAAAAATATCAAATTCGTGTGAACACACGTATTTCTATCCTAAGGACCATGTTCGCATGCAGAAAGATTTGTGTTTGTTAGTTAATTCTTTAATGTGGATAAAATCGTCGTTTCTCCACCTAGAAATGCGTTTTATCATATATACATTAATAAAACCCACAATTTCCAACTGGTTGAGGTAATTCTTTCAGAATGGGTTTAATATTCACAATGAGACCGCTTTTTATCACTCTTTTCGATTTTCCACTCTGACAAAATTTCTAAAAATTTTGGTTTTTGCGAGATTTTAAGCTATATAATCATGAATAAATTCTACAAATTCCATCGGATTTCTCTAGTTTCTTAAAAAAATGTCAAATTCATGTGGACACACGTATTTCTATCCAAAGATTCATGTTCGCATCCAGAAAGAGGTGTGTTTGTTAGTGTAAAGCGTTAAAGCGAAAAATCGTCGTTTCTCGAACACGAAATGCTTTTTCCCATATATATACATTAATGAAACCTACAAATTCCTACCGATTGTCGTAATTCTTCCTGAATGGGTTAAAATTCACAATGGGACCGCATTTTATCACTCGTTTCGATATTCCACTCAGACAAAATTTCTCAAACATTTAGGATTTGTGAGATTTTATTCTATAAAATCATGAATAAAATCTACAAATTCCAACCGATTCCTCTAGTTTATTAAAAAAATATCAAATTCGTGTGGACACACGTATTTCTATCCAAAGACTCATGTTCGCATCCAGAAAAAGGTGAGTTTCTTAGTGTAAATAGTCAAATTGGAAAAATCGTCGTTTCTCGAGCTAGAAATGCGGTTTTTCATATATACATTATTAAAACCTACAAATTTCAACCGATTGTGGTAATTCTTTCTGAATTGGTTTAATATTCACAACGAAACCGCATTTTGCCTCTCGTTTCGATTTTCCACTCTGACAAAATTTCTAAAAAAATTTTGGTTTTTGCGAGATTTTTAGCTATATAATCATGAATAAAGTCTACAAATTCCATCGGATTTCTCTTGTTTCTTAAATTTTGGTTTTTGCGAGATTTTATGCGGTATAATCATGAATAAAGTCTACTAATTCCAACGGATTTCTCTAGTTTCTTAAAAAAAAGTGTTATATTCGTGTGGGCACACGTATTTCTATCCAAAGGTTCATGTTCGCATCCAGAATGAGGTGTGTTTGTTAGAGTAAAGCGTTAAAGTGAAAAATCGTCGTTTCTCGAACTAGAAATGCGTTTTTTCATATATTCATTTATAAAACCTACAAATTCCAACCGATTGAGCTAATTCTTCCTGAATGGGTGTAATATTCACAATGAGACCGCATTTTATCGCTCGTATCGATTTTCCACTCCGACAAAATTTCTCTAAAATTTTGGTTTCTGATAGATTTTAAGCTATATTATCAAGAATAAAATCTACAAATTCCAACCGATTTCTCTAGTTTCTTTAAAAAACATCAAATTCGTGTGGACACACGTATTTCTATCCAAAGATTCATGTTCGCATCCAGAAAGAGGTGTGTTTGTTTGTGTAAAATCGTTAAAGTGAAAAATCGTCGTTTCTGTAGCTAGAAATGCGTTTTTTCATATATACATTAAAAATACCTACAAATTCCAAACGATTGTGCTAATTCTTCCTGAATGGTTTTAACATTCACAATGAGACCGCATTTTATCACTCGTTTAGATTTTCCACTCAGACTAAATTTCTCAAAAATTTTGGTTTTTACGGGATTTTAAACTATATAATCATGAATAAAATCTACAAATTCCAACCCATTTCTCTAGTTTCTTAAAAAAATGTCAAATTCGTGTGGACACACGTATTTCTACCCAAAGATACATGTTCGCTTCCAGAGTGAGGTGTGTTTGTTAGTGTAAAGCGTTAAAGTGGAAAAATCGTCGTTTCTCGAGCTGGAAATGCTTTTTTTCATATTTACATTAATAAAACCTACAAATTCCAAACGATTGTTGCAATTATTTCTCTATGGGTTTAGCATTCACAAAGAGACCGCTTTTTATCACTCGTTTCGATTTTTCAATCTGATAAAATTTCTCAAAACTTTTGGTTTTATGATATTTCAAGATATATAATCATGAATAAAATCTACAAATTCCATCGGATTTCTCTAGTTTCTTAAAAAAATATCAAATTCGTGTGTACACACGTATTTCTATCCAAAGATTCATGTTCGCACCGAGAAAGAGGTGTGTTTGTTAGTGTAAACCATAAAAAGTGGAAAAATCGTCGTTTCTCGAGCTAAAAATTTGTTTTTTTAATTTATACATTAATAAAACCTACAAATTCCAACCGATTGTGCTAATTCTTCCTGAATGTGTTAAAATTCACAATGGGGCCGCATTTTATCACTCGCTTCGATGTTCAAATCGGACAAAATTTCGCGAGGTTTTATTTAATATAATCATGAATAAAGTCTACAAATTCCAACCGATTCATCGAGTTTCTTAAAAAAATATCAAAGTCGTGTGGACACACGTATTTCTATCCAAAGATTCTTGTTCGCATTCAGAAAGAGGTGTGTTTTTTAGTGTATATCGTTGAAATGAAAAATCATCGTTTCTCGAGCTAGAAATGCGTTTTTTCATATATACATTAATAAAACCTACAAATTCCAAGAGATTGTGGTAATACTTTCTGAATGGGTTTAACATTCACAATGAGACAGCTATTTATCACTCGTTTCGATTTTCCACTCAGACAAAATTTCTCACAAATTTTGGTTTTTGCGAGATTTTAAGCTATAAAATCATGAAAAAAGTCTACAAATTCAAACCAATTTCTCTAGTTTCTTAAAAAAAATGTCAAATTCGTGTGGACAGACGTATTTCTATCACAAGATTCATGTTCGCATCCAGAAAGAGGTATGTTTGTTAGTGTAAAGTGTTAAAGTGGAAAATCGTCGATTCTCGAGCTAGAAATGCGTTTTTTCATACATACATTAATAAAACCTACAAATTCCAACCGATTGTTGTTATTCTTTCTGAATGGGTTTAACATTCACAATGAGACCGATTTTTATCACTCTTTTCGATTTTCCATTCAGACAAAATTTTTTAAAAATTTTGGTTTTTGCGAGTTTTTAAACTATATAATCATGAATAAAGTCTGCAAATACCATCGGATTTCTCTAGTTTCTTAAAAAAAATGTCAAATTCATGTGGACACACGTATTTCTATCCAAAGATTCATGTTCGCATCCAGAAAGAGGTGTGTTTCTTAGTGTAAAGCGTTAAAGCGAAAAATCGTCGTTTCTCGAGCTGGAAATGCGTTTTTTCATATATATATATATATATATATATATATATATATATATATATATATTAATAAAACCTACAAATTCCAACCGATTGTGCTAATTCTTTCTGAATGGGTTAAAATTCACAATGGGACCGCATTTTATCACTCGTTTCGATTTTCCACTCAGACAAAATTTCTAAAATATTTGGGTTTTTGCGAGAATTTATTCTATCAAATCATGAATAAAATCTACAAATTTCAACCGATTACTCTAGTTTCTTAAAAAAATATCAAAGTCGTGAGGACACACGTATTTCTATCCAAAGATTCATGTTCGCATTCAGAGAGAGGTGTGTTTGTTAGTGTATATCGTTAAAGTAAAAAATCATTGTTTCTCGAGCTAGAAATGCGTTTTTTAATATATACATTAATGAAACCTACAAATTACAACCGACTGTTGTTATTCTTTCTGAAAGGGTTTAACATTCACAATGAGACAGCTTTTTATCACTCGTTTCGATTTTCCACTCAGACAAAAATTCTCAATATCTTGGTTTTTGCAAGATTATAAACTAAATAATCGTGAATAAAACCTACAAATTATATTGGATTTTTCTAGTTTCTTAAAAAAATATCAAATTCGTGTGAACACACGTATTTCTATCCTAAGGACCATGTTCGCATGCAGAAAGAGTTGTGTTTGTTAGTTAATTCTTTAATGTGCATAAAATCGTCGTTTCTCCACCTAGAAATGCGTTTTTTCATATATACATTAATAAAACCTACAAATTCCAACTGGTTGACATAATTCTTTCAGAATGGGTTTAATATTCACAATGAGACCGCTTTTTATCACTCTTTTCGATTTTCCACTCTGACAAAATTTCTAAAAAATTTTGGTTTTTGCGAGATTTTAAGCTATATAATCATGAATAAATTCTACAAATTCCATCGGATTTCTCTAGTTTCTTAAAAAAATGTCAAATTCATGTGGACACACGTATTTCTATCCAAAGATTCATGTTCGCATCCAGAAAGAGGTGTGTTTGTTAGTGTAAAGCGTTAAAGCGAAAAATCGTCGTTTCTCGAACACGAAATGCTTTTTTCCATATATATACATTAATGAAACCTACAAATTCCTACCGATTGTCGTAATTCTTCCTGAATGGGTTAAAATTCACAATGGGACCGCATTTTATCACTCGTTTCGATATTCCACTCAGACAAAATTTTTCAATCATTTAGGATTTGCGAGATTTTATTCTATAAAATCATGAATAAAATCTACAAATTCCAACCGATTCCTCTAGTTTATTAAAAAAATATCAAATTCGTGTGGACACACGTATTTCTATCCAAAGACTCATGTTCGAATCCAGAAAAAGGTGAGTTTCTTAGTGTAAATGGTCAAATTGGAAAAATCGTCGTTTCTCGAGCTAGAAATGCGGTTTTTCATATATACATTATTAAAACCTACAAATTTCAACCGATTGTGGTAATTCTTTCTGAATTGGTTTAGTATTCACAACGAGACCGCATTTTGCCTCTCGTTTCGATTTTCCACTCTGACAAAATTTCTAAAAAATTTTGGTTTTTGCGAGATTTTTAGCTATATAATCATGAATAAAGTCTACAAATTCCATCGGATTTCTCTGGTTTCTTAAATTTTGGTTTTTGCGAGATTTTATGCTGTATAATCATGAATAAAGTATACTAATTCCAACGGATTTCTCTAGTTTCTTAAAAAAAGTGTTATATTCGTGTGGGCACACGTATTTCTATCCAAAGGTTAATGTTCGCATCCAGAATTAGGTGTGTTTGTTAGAGTAATGCGTTAAAGTGGAAAAATCGTCGTTTCTCGTGCTAGAAATGCGGTTTTTCATATATACATTATTATTGAAACCTACAAATTTCAACCGATTGTGGTAATTCTTTCTGAATTGGTTTAGTATTCACAACGAGACCGCATTTTGCCCCTCGTTTCGATTTTCCACTCTGACAAAATTTCTAAAAAATTTTGGTTTTTGCGAGATTTTTAGCTATATAATCATGAATAAAGTCTACAAATTCCATCGGATTTCTCTGGTTTCTTAAATTTTGGTTTTTGCGAGATTTTATGCTGTATAATCATGAATAAAGTCTACTAATTCCAACGGATTTCTCTAGTTTCTTAAAAAAAGTGTTATATTCGTGTGGGCACACGTATTTCTATCCAAAGGTTAATGTTCGCATCCAGAATGAGGTGTGTTTGTTAGAGTAATGCGTTAAAGTGGAAAAATCGTCGTTTCTCGTGCTAGAAATGCGTTTTTTTTTTGTATATACATTAATAAAACGTACAAATTCCAACCGATTGAGCTAATTCTTTCTTAATGTGTTTAAAATTCACAATGAGACCGCATTTTATCACTCGTTCGATTTTCCACTCAGACAAAATTTCTCTAAAAATTTAGTTTTTGCGAGATTTTTAGCTATATAATTCAGAATTAAAATCTACAAATTCCATCCGATTTCTCTAGTTTCTTAAAAAAATTGTCAAATTCCTGTGGACACACGTATTTCTATCCAAAGATTCATGTTCGCATCCAGAAAAACGTGTGTTATTGGTGTAAATCATTAAAGTGGAAAAATCGTCGTCTCTCGAGCAAGAAATGCGTTTTTTCATATATATATTAATAAAACCTACAAATTCCAAACGATTGTCTTAATTCTTTCCTTTCTTAATGGGTTTAACATTCACAATGAGACAGCATTTTATCACTCGTTTCGATTTTCCACTCTGACAAAATTTCTCAAAAATTTTCGTGTATGCGAGATTTTAAGCTATATAATCATGAATAAAATCTACAAATTAAGACCGATTTCTCATGTTTCTTAAATAAATATCAAATTCGTGTGGACACACGTATTTCTATCCAAAGATTGATGTTCGCGTCCAGAGAGAGGTGAGTTTGTTAGTGTAAATGGTCATATTGAAAAAATCGCCGTTTCTCGAGCTAGAAATGCGTTTTTGTATATTCATTAATAAAACCTACAAATTCCAACCTATTGTGCTAATTCTTTTTGAATGGGTTTAACATTAACAATGAGACCGCATTTTATCACTCGTTTCGATTTTCCACTCAGACAAAATTTCTCTAAAAATTTGTTTTTTGCTAGATTTTAAGCTATATAATCATGAATAAAATCTACTAATTCCATCGAATAACTCTAGCTTCTTAAGAACATATCAAATTCGTGTGACCACACGTATTTCTATCCAAAGATTGATGTTCGCGTCCAGAAAGATGTGTGTTTGTTATTGTGATGCGTTAAAGTGGAAAAATCGTCGTTTCTCGAGCTAGAAATGCTTTTTTTCATATATACATTAATAAAACCTACAAATTCCAACCGATTGTGGTAATTCTTCCTGAATGGGTGAAAATTCACAATGGGACCGCATTTTATCACTCGTTTCGATTTTCCACTCTTACAAAATGTCACTATGAATTTGGATTTTGCGAGATTTTATGCTATATAATCATGAATAAAATCTATAAATCCCATCGGATTTCTCTAGTCTCTTTAACAAATGACAAATTAGTGTGTAGAGACGTATTTCTATCCAAAGATTCATGTTCGCTTGCAGAAATCTATGCGTTTGCTAGGGTATTGCAAAAAGTGGAAAAATCGTCGTTTCTCGGGATAGAAATGCGTATTTTCGTATATACTTTAATAAAACATACAAATTCCAACCGATTGTGCTAATTCTTTTGGAATGGCTTTAGCATTCACGATGAAACCGCATTTTATCACTCGTTTCGATTTTCCACTCTTACAAAAATTCTCTAATAATTTGGTATTTGCGAGATTTTAAGCTAAATAGTCATGAATAAAACCTACAAATCCCATCGGATTTCTGTAGTTTCTTAAAAAAATATCAAATTCGTGTGTACACACGTATTTCTATCCAAGGATTCTTGTTCGCGTCCAGATATATATATACGTATATATATATATATATATATATATATATATATATATATATATATATATATATATGTTTGCTAGTGTCTGATAAAAAGTGGAAAAATCGTCGTTTCTCGCGCTAGGAATGCGTTTTTTCCTATATACATTAATAAAATCTACAAATTCCAATCGATTGTACTAATTCTTGGTGAATGGGTTTAACATTGACAATGAAACCGCATTTTATCTCTCGTTTCCATTGTCCACTCGTATAAAATTTCTCTAAATATTTCGTTTCTGCGAGATTTTATGCTAGATATAAAAATCAATAAAATCAACAAACCCCTTCGGATTTCTCTAGTTTCTTAAAAAAATGTCAAATTCTAGTGTACACACTTATTTATATTCAAAGATTCTTGTTCGCTTCCAGAAATATATGCGTTTGCTAGTTTATTGTGAAAAGTGAAAAAATCGTCGTTTCTTGGGCCAGAAATACGTTTTTTTCGGATATACATTAATAAAACCTACAAATTCCAACCGATTGGCCTAATTCTTCTGAATGGCTACAGCATTCACAATGAAACTGCCTTTTATCACTCGTTTCGATTTTGCTCTCTTACAAAATTTGTCAAAAATTTTGCATTTTGCGAGAATTTAAGCTCTATAATCATCAATGAAATCTACTAACCCCATCGGATTACCCTAGTTTCTTAATAAATTATCAAATTCTTGTGTACACCCGCATTTCTATCCAAAGATTCATGTTCGCGTCCAGAAATATATGCGTCTGCTAGTGTATTGTAAATAGTGGAAAAATCGTCGTTTCTCGGGCTAGAAAAGCGTCTTTTCGTTTATGCATTAATAAAACCTACTAATTCCAACCGATTGTGCTAATTCATTCAGAATGGCTTTAACATTCACAATGAAACAGCTATTTATAACTCGTTTCGATTTTAAACTAATATAAAATTTCTCTAAAATTTTGATTTTTGCGTAATTTTAAGCTATTTAATAATAAAAAAATCTACAAAACCCATCGGATTTCTCTAGATTCTTAAAAAATCAAATTCGTGTGTACACACGTATTTCTATCCAAAGATTCATTTTCGCTTCCAAAAATATAATCATGAATATAATCTACAAATTGCATCGCATCTCTCTGGTTTCTTAAACAATTGTCAAATTCATGTGTACACATGCAATTCTATCCAATGATTCTTGTTTGCGACGAGATATCTATACGTTTGCTAGTGTAACGTAAGAAGTGGTGAAATCGTCGTTTCTCGGGTTAGAAATGCGTTTTTTCGTATATACATTAATAAAACCTACAAATTCCAAAAGATTGTGTTAATTCTTGCTGAATGGGTTCAAAATTCTCAACGAAATCGCATTTTATCACTCGTTTCGATTTTCCACTCATACAAAATTTCTCTAAAAATTTGGGTTTTGCGTGATTTTAAGCTATATAAACATGAATAAGATCTACAAATTATGTCGGATTTCTCTAGTTTCTTAAAAAAAAAAGTCAAATTCTTCTGTACACACGTATTTCTATATATAGATTCATGTTCGCTTCCAGAAATATTTGCGTTAGCTTGTGTACTGTAAAAAGTGAAAAAATCGTCGTTTCTCGGGATTGAAATGCGTATTTTTGTATATAATTTAATAAAACCTAGATATTCCAAACGATTGTGCTAATTCATTTTGAATGGCTTTAACATTCACAATGAAACCGCATTTTATCACTCGTTTCGACTTTACACTCTTACCAAATTTCTGTAAAAATTTTGCTTTTGCGAGATTTTAAGCTCTATAATTATGAATAAAATCTGCAAATCCCATTGGATTTCTCTAGTTTCTTAAAAAATTTCAAATTCGTGTGTACAGATCTATTTCTATCCAATGATTCTTGCTCGCGTCCAGATATATATATATATTTATGTTTGCTAGTGGATCTGAAAATGTAGGAAAATCGTCGTTCCTCGGGATACAAATACGTCTTTTTGTACATACATTAATGAAACCTACAAATTCCAAAGTGTGCTAATTCCACTTTTTCAGATACATTAACATACATATATATATATATATATATATATATATATATATATATATATATATATATATATATATCTGGACGC
Organism: Periplaneta americana; assembly: GCF_040183065.1. Taxonomy (NCBI): domain Eukaryota; kingdom Metazoa; phylum Arthropoda; class Insecta; order Blattodea; family Blattidae; genus Periplaneta; species Periplaneta americana. Next base: position 121,524,848 of record NC_091120.1, read on the forward strand.
GACATGAATCTTTAGATAGGAATACGTGTGTACACACGAATTTGATTTTTTTAAGAAACTAGAGAAATCCGATGGGATTTGCAGATATTATTCATGATTAAATAGCTAAAAATTTGGCAAACATCAAATTTTTAGAGAAATTTTACATTAGTTTAAAATCGAAACGACTGATAAATCGCTGTTTCATTGTGAATGTTAAACCCATTCAGCAAGAATTAGCACAATCCGTTTAATTTGTAGTTTTGATTAATGTATATACTAGAAAACGCATTTCTAGACCGAGAGACGACGATTTTTCCTCTTTTTACAATACACTAGCAAACGCATGTATTACTGGACGCAAACATGAATATTTGAATAGAAATACGTCTGTAGACACGAACTTGACTAAGAAACTAGAGAAATCCGATGGGATTTGTAGATTTTATTCATGTTTATATAGCTTAAAATCTCGCAAAAAAAAATTAGAGATATTTTGTATGATTGGAAAATCGAAACGAGTGTTAAAATGCGGTTTCATTGTGAATGTTAAAACCATTCATCAAGAATAACACAATCGGTTTCAATTTGTAGGTTCTATTAATGCATATACGAAAAAACGCATTTCTAGCCCGGGAAACGACGATTTTTCCACATTTTACAGTGCACTAGCAAATGCATATATTTCTGGACGCGAACATGAATCTTTGGATGGAAATACGTGTATACACACGAATTTGACATTTTTTAAGAAACTAGAGAAATCCGATGAGATTTGTAGATTTTATTGATGATTATAGAGCTTAAATTCTCGCAAAAGCCAAATTTTTGGAGAAATTTTGTAAGAGTAGAATATCGAAACGAGTGATAAAATGCGGTTTCATTCCGAATGTTAAAACAATTCGGAAAGAATTAGCACAATCGGTTGGAATTTGTACGATTTATTAATGTATATCCGAAAAACGCATTTCTAGACCGAGAAACGACGATTTTTCCACGTTTTAAAATACACTAGCAAACGCATATATTTCTGGAAGCGAACATGAATCTTTGAATAGAAATATGTGTGTACACACGAATTTGACATTTTTTAAGAAACTAGAGAAATCCGATGAGATTTGTTGATTTTATTCACGTTTATATAGCTTAAAATCTCGCAAAACAGAAATTTTTAGAGAAATTTTGTAGGAGTTGAAAATCGAAACGAGTGATAAAATACGGTTTTATTGTGAATGTTAAACTCATTCAGCAAGAATTAGCACAATCGTTTTGAATTTGTATGTATTTTTAATCTATAAAAAGGAAGCAAATCTAGCCAGAGAAACGACGATTTTTCCACTTTCTCAGACACACTAGCAAACATATATATATCTGGACGCGAACAAGAATCTTTGGATAGAAATACGTGGGTACACTCGAATTTGACATTTTTTAAAAAACTAGAGAAATTCGATTGGATTTGTACATTTTATTCATGATTATATAGCTAAAAATCTCGCAAAAGCCAAATTTTTAGAAAAATTTTGTACGAGTAGAAAATCGAAACGAGTGATAAAATGCTGTTTCGTTTTGAATGTTAAAGCCATTCAGAAAGAATTTGCACAATCGGTTGCAATTTGTAGGTTTTATTAATGTATACACGAAAAAACGCATTTCTAGCCCGAGAAACGACGATTTTTCCACCTTTTACAATACACCCGCAAACGCAAATATTTCTGGAAACGAACATGAGACTTTAGATAGAAATACGTGTGTACACACGAATTTGACATTTTTTTAAGAAACTAGAGAAATCCGATGGAATTTTTGTATTATATTCACGTTTATATAGCTTAAAATCACGCTATACCAAATAATTAGAGAAATTTTGTAACAGTGGATAATCGAAACGAGTGTTAAAATGCGGTTTCATTGTCAATATTAAAGCCATTCAAAATGAATTAGCACAATCGGTTGGAATTTGTAGGTTTTATTAAATTATATACGAAAATACGCATTTCAGTCCCGAGAAACGACGATTTTTTCACTTTTTAAAATACACTGGCAAACGCATATATTTCTGGAGGCGAACATGAATCTTTGGATAGAAATATCTGTGTACACACGAATTTGACATTTGTTTAAGAAGCTAGAGAAATCCGATGGGATTTGTAGACTTTATTCATGTTTATGAAGCTTAAAATCTCGCAAAAACCAAATTTTTAGGGAAACTTTATATGAGTGGAAAATCGAAACGAGTGAGAAATCGCTGTTTCATTGTGGATGTTAAAGCCATTCAGAAAGAATCAGCACCATCGGTTGGAATTTGTAGGTTTTATTAATGTATATAAAAAAAGCATTTCTAGCCAGAATAACCACGTTTTTTCCACTTATTCTGATACACTAGCAAACCTGTATATATATATATATATATATATATATATATATATATATATATATATATCTGGACGCGAACAAGAATCTTTGGATAGAAATACATGTGTACACACGAATTTGACTTTTTTTTAAACTAGTGAAAACCGATTGGATTTGTAGATTTTATTCATGATTATATAGCTTACACCACGCAAAAGCCAATTTTTTAACGAAATTTTATATGAGTGGAAAACCGAGACGAGTGATAAACATGCGGTTTCATTGTGAATGTTAAAGCCATTCAGAAAGAATTAGCAAAATCGGTTGGTATTAGTAGGTTTTATTAATGTATACACGAAAAAACGCATTTCTATCCCGAGAAACAACGATTTTTCCACTTTTTACATTACACCAGCAAACGCAAATATTTGTGGAAGCGAACATGAATCTTTATATAGAAATACGTGTGTACACAGGAATTTGACATTTTTTTAAGAAACTAGAGAAGTCTGATGGAATTTGTATATCTTATTCATGTTTATATAGCTTAAAATCACGCAAAAACCAAATTTTTGGAGAAATTTTGTATGAGCGGAAAATCGAAACTAGTGATAAAATGCGGTTTTATTGAGAATATTGAACCCATTCAGCAAGAATTAACACAATCGGTTTGAATTTGTAGGTTTTATTAATATACATACAAAAAAATTCATTTCTAACCAGAGAAATGACGATTTTTACAATTTTCAGATTCACTAGCATATATATATCTGGACGCGACCAAGAATTTTGGATAGAAATACGTGTATACACACGAATTTGACATTTTTTAAAGAAACTAGAGAAATCCGATGGGATTTGTAGATTTTACTCATGTTTATATAACTTAAAATCTCGCAAAAACCAAATTGTTGGAGAAATATTTTATGGGAGGTAAATCGAAACGAGTGATAAAATGCGGTTTCATTGTTAATGTTATACCCATTCAGCAAGAATTAGCACAATCGTTTGGAATTTGTAGGTTTTATTAATGTATATAGAAAAAAAAGCATTTCTAGCCCGAGAAACGAAGATTTTTCCACATTTTATCATACACTAGCAAACATATACTGGGTGTTCAGTTCAAAATGTGTCATGGCTCGCTGTATGCCGTCATGTGGCTAGCTGACGAGCCTAGAGAATTCAATCTTCCTACACTTCCGCAGCTCAGGTGTATAATCTAAGAGGCAGAGAAGTTGGCTAGCAAGTACGGCGTTCATTCTGAAGAGTACGTGCCGATACGTACGGTAACGCCGGTTGTGGCAGGAATGTGAACTGTTTGGAAATACGTACTGTCCGGATAAGGGGAGAGGGTTAAGACGATTACTTACGTATTTGTTGACATTAACTTCGACGGTCAACATGGACACGGAGCATTTGATTTGTGTTGTGGAATGTTACCGTACGCAACCGATGATAACATATACCCTGCGTACGCCTTGCCGGCGCAAAACACAGTTCGAAAGAGGTTATGGTTAGCACACAGACCGTACAGACCGCCATCTGTTGCTACGACGTTCAAGTTATACCGTATACGTTCTCAAGTTTAGATTGAAGAACGCCTTAAATAATAGGCAACTTCTCTAACATATAAGCTGAAACCCGCTTCAAATCGGTGACCCAACAACAGTGACGTCATGACACACTTTGAAATGAACACCCATATATATCTGGACGCGAACAAGAATCTTTGGATAGAAATACGTGTGTACACAGGAATTTGATATTTTTTTAATAAACTAGAGAAATCTGATGAAATTTGTAAAATTTATCCATGTTTATATAGCTTAAAATCACGCAAAAAAAAAAAAAAATTTTAGATAAATTTTGTATGAGTGGAAAATCGAAACGAGTGATAAATGCGGTTTCATTGTGATTGTTAAACTCATTCAGCAAGAATTATCACAATCGGTTTGAATTTGTAGGTTTTATTAATGTATATACAAAAAAAATGCATTTCTAGCCAGAGAAACGACGATTTTTCCACTTTTTCAGATACACTAGCAAACATATATATATATATATATATATATATATATATATATATATATATATATATATATATCTGGACGCGAACAAGAATCTTTGGAAAGAAATACGTGTGTACACACGAATTTGACATTTTTTTAAGGAACTAGAGAAATCCGAAGGGATTTGTAGGTTTTATTCATGGTTATTTAGCTTAAAATCTCGCAAATACCAAATTTTTTGTGAATTTTTGTATTTGTGGAAAATCGAAACGAGAGATAAAATGCGGTTTCATTGCGAATGTTAAAGCCATTCAAAAAGAATTAGAGGTTGGTATTAGTGACTGAGGAGATAAGATTGCCATAAAGCAGCTCTGTGTTTTCATACTCATATTTAACACAATTCTCATATATATTCATAGCATCATATTTAAAGATACTTAAAATACTCACTAATCATTTGATAAATAAATCATAAATTCATAACATCGATTTTCCACGCAATTTTGTAATAATATACTTCGCATTTCATACACAACATAAATCGCCATATTGTAAACAGTTAACCTCAAATCAACACTTTGGTCACTATTCCCGACCTTTTCTTCTTTTAACTTGAGTAATTCTTAACTCATAAGTCGACTAATTTTAAGGCTCTTTGTTATTTGTAAAGTTGAAATATTTAATTGATACATAAGTAGGCTTAATTGTAACACCTAATATAGAACGTGTTTACATATTTTAACAAGGACTAGGCTAAATTATTAATAGCACATTTCAATATAAATACTATTGTTGGTTAAGAAATTGCGTGTGTTAAATAACATAAATAGTGAAGTTGCATCAAGACTGAAATATAAGTGCAGTGAAGTGTCGTATCGTGTAGATTAACGTCGACAAGTGTTGTACCGGTATAGTGAAGTGATAAAGTGTAGTGTTGGTTCATTGAAATATTGTAGTGTGGTGATACTTCAAAGTAGAAATAATTTAAAACATAAATAGAGAAGTTTCATCTAGACCGAAATGTAAGTGCAGTGACGTGTCGTGTAGTTTCAACGTCGAAAATTGTGGTATAGTGAAGTGATAAAGTGTAGTGTTGGCCTATTGAAATATTATAGTGTGGTGATACTAAAGGGTAGAAATAACCTAAAACTAATATACGTAAGTACATTAAACTGAAAAGTGAGTGAAATTGAATTTGAAATAAGGTACAGTATATACATAATGTGTGCTATGGCTGCTTTGTCTGGAAACTGTCGTAGTTGTAGAAGGATTGTAGTGAAAGGATTGGTATGTAATAATTGTAATTTCTGTTTTCATTGGAAATGTATAGATATAGATCCTGATAATTTTGTTGACAAAGGTAGTTGGGAATGTAGTGATTGTATATATGATAGAAAGATGCGCGATCAACTGGAGAGAATCAGAGCCCTAGAATTGGAATTAGATGAGGCAAAGTGTGAAATTAATAAATTGAGAGCTTTGAAGGATAGCATTAGTGTTTCGAATAAAGGGAAATCTCACACTTGGATGAAACCGAAGAATTCCAAATCTAGGAGTAGACGTTTCTCTGCGGATGATGCTGCATCAATCAAACTGACCAACAAATTCAGTGCTCTTCAAGCAATGAATGTTGATCAGGAGAACTCAGACCCAGTATCGACACTAGTAAAGGTAAGTCAGAAAACAGATAAGGTTAATGATTGTAGGAGTAAAGTATTGATTTTAGGAAGCAGCCATGCAAGAGGTATTTCCTCACTTTTGAAGTCGAAACTGGGCGATGAGTTTGAAGTATCTAGTGTATGTAAGCCTAATGCTCCTCTCAAGAATGTTGTTGAGGATATGATGAAATTGAGTTCAGATTTTTCTAAGAGGGATCATGTAGTTATAGTGGGTGGGCCTGGTAATAGTATTGATAACGATTGTAACTATTCTATTGAGAAAGATGTCAACAACATAATTGAGATGAGCAGCCATACCAATGTGAGATTTCTCAGTCTTTTCAGCAGGTACGACAAGCCGATCTTCACAGGAGGGTGCGGAGCGTGAATATGCGGCTTGAGCGGGCTCTGATGAGACCTGGGGCATCACACATTGGTTTGATAGATGTAAGCCCTATAAGAAGGTATGAATATACGTCACATGGCCTGCATCTGAATGGTAGAGGCAAGGAGCACCTTTCGGTTCTTATTGCTAATAGCATCAGAGGCAGCCATGTTAAAAAGCAGAGTTGTAATATTCCTGTGTTAGTTAATGCTAGCGCTTCTCCTTTTTTAGGTTAAACCTCCAATCAGTAAGATGTTGAAACAAGTTCAACTAAATTGTAAATGCTCTGATGTTTCTAGTAATGAACACAGTAACTTCACTATTTTTCATCAAAATATTAGGGGATTAAAACAAAAAACTGATGAATTGATCACTTCTTTAGCAACTCAAAAGCATAAACCTCAGATATTATGTATAACTGAACATCATATGAAGCAACAGGAAATACTACAACTGTCTTTACATGGATATGTATTAGGTTCTCATTTCTGTAGACATGTCTTCCAAAAAGGGGGTGCCTGTATTTTTATCAGAGAGGATCTATTATTTAGTAAAATTGATATATCTGATTTTTGCCTTGAACAAGATATTGAAATCTGTGGAATACAAATTGGTTATGAGATATCAAATTTAATTATCTTATGTGTTTATAGGGCGCCAATGGGAGATTATAAGAAATTTACAACTAACTTAGATTCATTATTGAAAAGACTTTATAAACCACATACCGAATTTGTAATCTGTGGTGACATAAACATAGATTATCTATCAGAAAGCTCACGTAAAAGAAAATTAAACTCACTTCTTGAAACTTATAATCTTAGTCACACAGTAAGTTTTAAAACCAAACACAAGCTGGAAGTAGTACTGCCATTGATAATATATTTATAGATAAAAGTAGATTGAATTCCTATTCAACAGTACCATTAGTCAATGGCCTGTCTGATCACGATGCACAAATTCTAAGTGTTTTCAATATGAGTGAAAAATTCCAAAGTGTTAATCTAAAAATAAAAAAAGGATTATAAATGCTGAATCTCTTCATCATTTAAATACATGTCTACAAAATGAATCTTGGGAAAATGTATATAGTACCGATACCATTGATATTAATACAAAATTTAATTAATTTTTCACTACATTTACGAATTATTTCAATGAATGTTTTCCAGTCAAGGTGGTGAAAAAATGTAAAAGTAAAAACATGTGGATAACTCAGGGAATTAAAATATCATGTGCTAGAAAAAGGAATCTATATTTAATGAGTAAGAATAGTGATGATCCTCATGTTCTTAATTACTGCAAGAATTACTGTAAAACTTTGACAAAAGTTATAAAAGATGCAAAGAAAATGTATCTGAATGAAAAAATACAAAATTCAGATAATAAGATTAAAACTATTTGGGATATTATTAAAAATGAAACTAATCGATATTCAAACAGTGAAAATATTACTTGCATTAAAATCAATGATAGTAAAATAGATAACCCAAAATCAATTGCAAATCATTTTAACGACTTCTATATAAATATTATTCAGAACTTAAACATTCAAGATTGTGCAGAAGATGCTGCACTTGGTTACCTAACTGATGCATTTAACACTGAGTTTTTAGGTCTCAAATTTATTCCCTCTACCGCAGCAGAAATCAAGCATGTGATAAAACAACTAAAAACAAAATATTCCTCTGGATATGATGAAATTCCAAGTAAAGTTCTGAAAGCTTGTTCTGAAATATTATCCCCTCCGTTAAGCTATCTATGCAATTTGTCAATGCAATGTGGTATTTTTCCAGAAAGACTCAAATATTCAATAGTAAAACCAATATGCAAAAAGGGAGATAAATGTACTATTGCTAATTACAGACCCATATCATTATTAACAACATTTTCAAAAGTGTTTGAGAAAGTTATGTATAATAGATTATATCATTACCTGGAGTCCAACAATATATTAGTTTTAGAACAGTTTGGATTTAGAAACAAAAATCGACAGAGAATGCTGCTTTTAGTTTGGTGGATGAAATACTAAATTCATTAAATTCGAAACTACATGTAGGTGGGATTTTTTGTGACTTGGCTAAAGCATTTGATTGTGTAGACCATAGTATATTAGTAAAAAAATTGAAGTTTTATGGTATTAAAGATGAGATGTTGGGTTGGTTTACATCGTACTTATCAAATAGAAAACAAAAAGTAGAAGTAAATGTACCAAATGGTCATAAAGTTACTTATTCAGAATTTAGAAATATTAAACATGGTGTTCCGCAGGGGTCAATTTTAGGTCCATTGTTGTTTCTAGTTTATATTAATGATTTAGCCTTGACCATAAACAATTCATCCCATGTAATTTTATTTGCAGATGATACAAGTGTAATTATTTCAAGCAAACAATACGATCATTTTATAAACACTTCTAATACAGTGCTGAATCTAATGAATGAATGGTTCCATACAAATAAACTAGCACTTAATGTTGATAAAACCAGTGCAGTCAAATTTAGTACACACAATAGTGCTCAGGTTTCCTACAGTATTCGATTAAATGGAACTCATCTCAAAGAATCTATAAGCACAAAGTTTCTTGGTTTTGAATTGGATAATCACTTGAACTGGAAAACGCATATAGAATGTATTACTCGTAAATTGAGCTCTGCCTGTTATGCATTAAGATCCTTATCTACTATTAGTGATATAAACTTACTTAAAATGTCATACTTTGCATATTTTCACTCTGTAATGAAATATGGATTAATATTCTGGGGTAACTCGTCTGAAGCTAAACACGTTTTTGTTTTACAAAAGAAAGCTATAAGAATAATGGCCGATGTGCATAAAAGGACCTCATATAAAAATATTTTCCGAAACTTAGAAATCTTGACTTTACCTTGTGAATACATTCTTTCCCTAATGATGCTGTATATTAAGAACCAAGATAAATTCAGTACTAATCAAGACATTCATCATTTTAATACAAGACATAAATCAGATCTTCATCTACCCTCTGTTAGTCTAAGCTGTTTTAAAAAAGGAGTTCGCTATTCATGTATAACAGTCTTCAAAGCACTGCCTAATTATCTTAAAGATTTGAAGAACAACGAGAAAAGGTTCAGAAAAGAATTAACCAAATTTCTACATACTCATACCTTCTACACAATTGATGAATTGTTTATGCTTGTGAATTGAATTATTCTACTTAAATGACATGTACAATTTTATATAGCTCAACTAAAATATGTTTTTATATTGACTTAATCTGTTTACTATGTATTGTATTTTTTGTTTAGCATAACTGATGAATTGTATGTACTGTAAATTGAATAGTATACTGTATAGGCCAACTGATGAATTGTTTAAGCTTATAAATTGAATAAATCTACTTCATATGAATTGTATAGCTTAACGAAAATAAGTTTGTAAATTGAACTAATTTGATTGTATATGTTTGTATAGTTTGGCTGATGAATTGTATATGTTCTTAAAATGATTACTAGTCTGTGTAGCTCTACTGATGAATTGTATATAGACCTACTGTAAATTGAATGGTAATATGTATAGCTCAACTGATGAATTGTTTATGATTATAAATTGAATTAATCCACTTGATATTAATTGCACAAATTTGTATAGCTTAATGAAAGTATGCTAATTTGTATTGTATATATTTCTATAGTTTTGGCCGATGAATTGTATATGCTTTAAATTGAATAGTAATCTATATAGCTCTACTGATAAATTGTTTGTGTTTGTAATTTGAAGTAGTTTGCATGATATGTATTATCAATTTCTGTATATCACAACTGGTTGAATTGTTTATGCCTTAAATTTATTTAAATTGTTTTGTATTATAATATAGCTCAACTTATGAATGATCGTTTGCGTTTGTAAATTTAATAATCTGATTGGCTATGTATTGTATACTTTTAGTAGAGCCATCGATGTAGCTCAGTCGGCAGACTCGCTGGGCTGCTGATCCGGAGCTGCGTTCGGGCTTGGGTTGGATCCCCCTTTGGACTTTGGTTTCTTCGGAGGTTTTCCCCAGCCGTGGGACTGAAGCCGGATGGTCTATGGCGAGTCCTTGGCATCAACCCCTTTGATTTGATTACCTGGTTGGGTTTTTCCGAGGTTTCCCCCACCTAAAAGGCAAATGCCGGGTAATATTTTGGCGAATTCTCGGACCTCATCTCATCTCAATACATCTCGCCAAAATGTAAAAAAAAAAATGTAAAAAAATTGTAGAAAATTACTAAATTGTAAAATTATAAAATTCTGTAAAAACTGTAATTGTAATATTGTAAAATGTCGACATGTTCCACATCTTAAAGCTTCATTGCTCATGTAAGATCTATGGAATAAAATAAATGAATGAATGAATGAATGAACAATCTGTTTGAATTTGTAGTTATTATTAATGTATATATAAAAAAAAAAGCATTTCTAGCCAGAGAAACGACGATTTTTTCACTTTTTTCAGATACACTAGCAAACATATATATATATATATATATATATATATATATATATATATATGTAACTGGACGCGAACATGAATCTTTAGATAGAAATAAGTGTGTACACACGAATTTGAAATTTTTTTAAGAAACTAGAGAAATCCGATGGAATTTTTAGATTATATTCACGTTTATATAGCTTAAAATCACGCAAAAACCAAATTTTTAGAGATATTTTGTAAGAGTGGAAAATCGAAACGAGTGATAAAATGCGGTTTCATTGTGAATGTTAAAGCCATTCAAAATGAATTAGCACAATCGGTTGGAATTTGAAGGTTTTATTAATTTATATACGAAAAAACGCATTTCTATCCCGAGAAACGACGATTTTTTCACTTTTTACAATACACTAGCAAACGCATAGATTTCTGGAAGCGAACATGAATCTTTGGATAGAAATACGTCTCTACACGCTAATTTGACTTTTGTTTAAGAAACTAGAGATATTCGATGGGATTTGAAGATTTTATTCATGATTATATAGCTTAAAATCTCGCAAAAACCAAACTCTTAGAGAAATTTTGAATGAGTGGAATATCGAAACGAGTGATAAGTGCGGTTTCATTGTGAATGTTCAAGCCATTCAGCAAGAATTAGCACAATCGGTTGGAACTTGTAGGTTTTATTAATGTATATACAAAAAAATGCATTTCTAGCCAGAGAAACTACGATTTTTACACTTTTTCAGATTCACTAGCAAACATATATATATATATATATATATATATATATATATATATATATATATATATATATATCTGGACGCGAACAAGAATCTTTGGATAGAAATAGGTGTGTACACACGAATTTGACATTTTTGTTAAGAAAATAGACAAATCTGATAGCATATGTAGATTTTATTCATGATTATATAGCTGAAAATCTCGCAAAAGACAAATTTTTAGAGAAATTTTGTATGTGTAGAAAATCGAAACGAATGATGAAATGCGTTTTCATTCTGAATGTTAAAGCCATTCTGAAACAATTAGCACAATCGGTTGGAATTTGTAGATTTATTAATGTATACACGAAAAAACGGATTTATAGACCGAGATACGACGATTTTTCCACTTTTCACAATACACTAGCTAACACTTATATTTCTGGACGAGAACATGAATCTTTGGATAGAAATACGTGTGTACACACGAAAATGATGTTTTTTTAAGAAACTAGAGTAATCCGATGGGATTTGTAGGTTTCATTCATGAGTATATGGCATAAAATTTCGAAAAAACCAAATTTTCAGAGAATTTTGTATTAGTTTAAAATAGAAACGAGTGATAAATCGCTGTTTCATTGTCGATGTTAAAGCCATTCAGAAAGAATTAGCACAGTCGGTTCCAATTTGTAGGTTTTATTTATGCATAAACGAAAAAACGCTTTTCTAGCCCGAGAAACGACGATTTTTCCACTTTTTACAATACACTAGCAAATGCAAATATTTCTGGACGCGAACATGACTCTTTGGATGGAAACAAATGTGTACATAAGAATTTGACATTTTTTTTTGGAAACTAGAGCAATCCGGTAGGATTTGTAGATTTTATTGATGATTACAGCTTAAATTCTCTCAAAAACCAAATTTTTAGAGACATTCTGTATGAGTGGTAAATAGAAACGAGTGATAAAATGAAATTCCATTCTGAATTTTAAAGCCATTCAGAAATAATTAGCAAAATCGGTTGGAATGTTTAGGTTTTATTAATGTATATCCGAAAAAACTCATTTCTAGCCCGAGAAATGACGATTTTTCCACTTTTTACAATACACAACAAACGCATATATTTCTGAAAGTGAACAAGAATATTTGAATAGAAATACGTGTGTACACACGAATTTGACATTTTTTTAAGAAACTAGAGAAATCCGATGGGATTTGTTGACTTTATTCATGTTTATATAGCTTAAAATCCCGCAAAACCAAATTTTTAGAGAATTTTTATATGAGTGGAAATTCGAAACGAGTGAAAAATGCGGTTTCATTGCACAAGTTAAAGCCATTCTAAAACAATAAGCACAATCGGTTTGAATTTGTAGGTTTTATTAATGTATATAGAAAAAAAAAAAGCGTATCTAGCCTGAGAAACGACGATTTTTCCACTTTTTCAGATACACAAGCAAACGTATATGTATCTGGACGCGAACAAGAATCTTTAAATAGAAATACATGTGTACACTCGAATTTGACATTTTTTTTAAAACTAGTGAAATCCGATGGGATTTGTAGATTTTATTCATGATTATATAGCTCAGAATCTCGCAAAAGACAAATTTTTAGAAAAATTTTGTAAGAGTGGAAAATCGAAACGACTGATAAAATGCTGTTTCATTGTGAATGTTAAAGCCATTCAAAATTAATTAGCACAATCGGTTGGAATTTGTAGGTTTTATTAAATTATATACGAAAAAACACATTTCTCTCCCGAGAAACGACGATTTTTTCACTTTATACAATACACTAGCAAACGCATAGATTTCTGGAACAGAACATGAATCTTTGGATAGAAATAAGTCTCCGCACACTAATTTGACATTTGTTTAAGGAACTAGAGATATCCGATGGGATTTGTAGATTTTATTCATTGCGAATGTTAAAGCCATTGAGAAAGAATCAGCACAATCGGTTGGAATTTGTAGGTTTTATTAATGTATATACTAAAAAACGCATCTCTAGCCTGTGAAACGACGATTTTTCCAATTTTCACAATACTCTAGCAAACGCATGTATTTCTGGACGAGAACATGAACCTTTGGATAGAAATAAGTGTGTGCATAAGATTTTGACATTTTTATAGGAAACTAGAGAAATCCGATAGGGATAGTAGATTTTATTGATGGTTATACAGCTTAAATTCTCTCAAAAGCCAAATTTTTAGAGAAATTTTGTATGAGTGGAATATCGAAACGAGGCATAAAATGCAGTTTCATTCAGAATCTTAAAGCTATTCGGAAATAATTAGCACAATCGGTTGGAATTTTTAGGTTTTATTAATGTATATCCGAAAAAACGCATTTCTATCCCGAGAAATGACGATTTTTCCACTTTTTACAATACACAACAAACGCATATATTTCTGGAAGCGAGCAAGAATCTTTGAATAGATATACGTGTGTACACACGAATTTGACATTTTTTTAAGAAACTAGAGAAATCCGATGAGATTTGTTGATTTCATTCATGTTAATGATGCTTAAAATCTCGCAACAAACAAATTTTTAGAGAAAATTTATAGGAGTGGAATAACGAAACGAGTGATAAAATGTGGTTTTATTGTGAATGTTAAACCCCTTGAGCAAGAATTAGCACAATCGATTGGAATTTTTAGGTTTTATTAATGTATATAGAAAAAACGCATTTCTAGCCAGAGATACGACGATTTTTCCACTATATATAATGCATAAGCAAACGCATATATTTCTGTACGCGAACATGTATCTTTCGATAGAAATACGTGTGTACACATGAATTTTGACATTTTTTAAGATACTAGAGAAATCCGATGGGATTTTTAGACTTTATTCTTAATTATATAGCTTAAATTCTCGCAAAAAAAAAACAAATTTTTAGAGAAATTTTGTATGAGTGGAAAATCGAAACGAGTGATAAAATGCGGTTCCATTTTCTATGTTAAAGCCATTCAGAAAGAATTACCACAATCAGTTGGAATTTGTAGGTTTTATTAATATATATACGAAAAAGCGCATTTCTAACCGGAGAATCGACGATTTTTCCACTTTTTACGTTACACTAGCAAACGTATAGATATCTGGACGGGAACATAAATCTTTAGATAGAAATACGTATGTACACACGACTTTTACATTTTTTTTTATAAAACTAGAGAAATCCGATGGGATTTGTAGATTTTATTCATGATTATATAGCTTAAAATCTCGCAAAAACCAAATCCTTAGTGAAATTTTGTATGACTGGAAAATGGAAACGAGTGATAAAATTCGTTTTCATTGTGAATGTTAAACCCATTCAGCAAGAATTAGCACAATCCCTTGGAATTTGTAGGTTTTATTAATATATATACAAAAAAAAGCATTTGAAACGCGAGAAACGACGATTTTCCCACTTTTCTCAGATACAATATCAAACATATATATATATATATATATATATATATATATATATATATATATATATATATATATATATATATATATCTGGACGCTAACAAGAATCTTTGGATAGGAAAACCTGTGTACACACGAATTTGACATTTTTTTAAGAATCTAGAGAAATCCGATGGGATTTGTAGATTTTATTCATTATTATATAGCTCTAAATCTCGCAAATCCAAAATTTTGGACAAATTTTGTAAGAGTGGAAAATCGAAACCAGTGATAAAATGCGGTTTCATTGTGAATGTTAAAGCCATTCAGAAAGAATTAGCTCTCTCGGTTGGAATTTGGAGTTTTTATTAATGTATATACGAATAAACGCATTTCTAGTCAGAGATACGACGATTTTTCCACTATTTACAATGCATAAGCAAACGCATATATTTCTGTACGCGAACATGTATCTATCGATAGAAATACGTGTGTACACATGAATTTTGACATTTTTTAAGAGACTAGAGAAATCCGATGGGATTTGTGGACTTTATTCATAATTATACAGCTTAAAATCTCGCAAACAAAACAAATTTTTAGAGAAATTTTGTATGAGTGGAAAATCGAAACGTGTGATAAAATGCGGTTCCATTGTCTATGTTAAAGCCATTCAGAAAGAATTACCACAATCAGTTGGAATTTGTAGGTTTTATTAATATATATACGAAAAAACGCATTTCTAACTGGTGAATCGACGATTTTTCCACTTTTTACGTTACACTAGCAAACGTATAGATATCTGGACGGGAACATAAATCTTTAGATAGAAATACGTGTGTACACACGAATTTGAATTTTTAAGAAACTACAAAAATCCGACGGGATTTCTAGATTTTATTCATGATTAAATAGCTTAAAATTTCGCAAAAAACAAATCTTTAGAGAAATTTTATATTAGTTTAAAATCGAAACAAGTGATAAATCGCTGTTTCTTTGTGAATGTTAAACCAATTCAGAAAGAATTAGCATAATCGGTTGGAATTTCTAGGTTTTATTAATGTATACACGAAAAAACGGATTTCTAGGCCGAGAAACGACCATTTTTCCACTTTTTACAATACACTAGCTAACGCATATATTTTTGGACGCGAACATGAATCTTTGGATAGAAATAAATGTGTACACACGAATTTGAATTTTTAAGAATCTACAGAAGTCCCATGGGATTTGTAGATTTTATTCATTATTAAATAGCTTAAAATTTCGCAAAACAAAAGTTTTAGACAAATTTTATATTGGTTTAAAATCGAAATGAGTGATAAATCGCTGTTTCATTGTGAATGTTAAACCAATTCAGAAAGAATTAGTACAATCGGTTGGAAATTGTAGGTTTTATTAATGTATATACAAATAAACGCATTTCTAGCTCGAGAAACGAAGATTTTTCCACTGTAACCATTTACAAAAACAAACTCACATCTTTCTGGACACGAACATGAATCTTTGGATAGAAATAAGTGTGTACACAAGAATTTGATATTTTTTAAGAAACTAGAGCAATCCGATGGCATTTGTAGATTTTATTGATGATTATAGATCTTAAATTCTTGCAAAAGCCAAATTTTTAGAGAAATTTTGTATGAGTGGAAAATCGAAACGAGTGATAAATTGCGGTTTCGTTGTGAATGTTAAAGCCATACAGAAAAAATTAGTACAATCGGTTGGAATTTGTAGGTTTTAATATTGTATATCCCATAAAACGAATTTCTAGCCCGAGAAACGACGATTTTTCCACTTTTTCAGATACACTAACAAACATATATCTATATCTGTACACGAACATGAATCTTTAGATAGAAATACGTGTTTACACACGAATTTGACATTTTTTTTAAAAGCTAGAGAAATCCGATAGGATTTGTAGATTTTATTGATGGTTATAGAGCTTAAATTTTCGCAAAAGCCAAATTTTTAGAAAAATGTTGTATGAGTGAAAAATCGAAACGAGAGAAAAATGCGGTTTCGTTGTGAATATTAAAGCCATTCAGCAAGAATTAGCACAATCGGTTGGAATTTGTGGGTTTTATTAATAGTACACGAAAAAATGCATTTCTAGCCAGAGAAACGACGATTCTTCCAATTTTTACGATGCACTAACAAACGTATAGGTATCTGGACTCGAACAAGAAACTTTGGATAGAAATGCGTATGTACACATGAATTTGACATTTTATTAACAAACCCGAGAGATCCGATGGCATTTGTAGATTTCATTCATCATTATATAGCTTAAAATCTCGCAAAAACCAAATTTTTAGAGATATTTAAAATGAGTGGAAAACCGAAACGAGTGATAAAACGCTGTTCCATTGTGAATGTTATAGCCATTCTGAAATAATTAGCACAATCGGTTTTAATTTCTAGGTTTTATTAATGTACATACGACAAAACGCATTTCTAGCCCGAGAAACGACGATTTTTCCACTTCTTACAATACACTAGCAAACGCATATATTTCTCGAAGCGAACAAGAACTTTGGGATAGAAATACCTGTGTACAAACGAATTTGACATTTTTTTTAAGAAACTAGAAAAATCGAATGGGATTTGTAGATTTTATTCATGAGTATAAAGATTAAAATCTCGTAAAAAACAAATTTTTAGAGCAATTTTGTATGAGTGGAAAATGCAAACGAGTGATAAAATGCGGTTTCATTGTGAATGTTAAATCCACTCTTAAAGGATCAGCACAATCGGTTTGAATTTGCAGGTTTTATTAATGTATATGCAAAAAAATGCATTTCTAGTCAGACAAACGACGATTTTTTCACTTTTTACAATACACTAGCAAACGCATATATTTCTGTAAGGGAATATGAATCCTTGGATAGAAATACGTGTGTACACACGAATTTGACATTTTTTTAAGAAACTGGAGGAATTCGATGAGATTTGATGATTTCATTCATGTTTATATAGCTTAAAATCACGCAAAAAAAAATCAAATTTTTACAGAAATTTTGTAGGAGTGGAAAATCGAAACTAGTGATAAAATGCGGCTTCATTGTGAATGTAAACCCATTCAGCAAGAATTAGCACAATCCTTTTGAATTTATAGGTTTTATTATTGTATATAAAAAAAAAACAATTCTAGCCAGAGAAACGACGATTTTTCCACTTTTTCAGATACACTACAAACATATATATATCTGGACGCAAACAAGAATCTTTGGACAGAAGTACGTGTGTACACACGAATTTGACATTTTTTAAGAAACTAGAGAAATCCGATGGGATTAGTAGATTTTATTCATGACTATATAGCTTAAATTCTCGCAAAAACCAAACACTTAGAGAAATTTTGTATGAGGGGAAAATCGAAACTAGTGTTAAGTGGGTTTTCATTGTGAATGTTCAAGCCATTCAGCAACAATTAGCACAATCGGTTGGAATTTGTAGGTTTTATTAATGTATACACGAAAAAACGCATTTCTATCCCGAGAAACGACGGTTTTCCCACTTTTTACAATACACCAGCAAACGCAAATATTTCTGGAAGCGAACATAAATCTTTGGATAGAAACACGTGTGTACACACGAATTTGACATTTTTTTAAGAAAATGGAGAAATCTGATGGGTTTTGTAGTTTTTATTCATGAGTATATAGCTTAAAATCTCGCAAAAATTCAAATTTTTAGAGCAATATTGTAAGAGTGGAAAATTGAAACGAGTGATAAAATGCGGTTTCGTTGTGAATGTTAAAGCCATTCAGCAAGAATTAGCACAATCGGTTGGAATTTGTAGGTTTTATTAATGTTTACACGAAAAAACGCATTTCTAGCCAGAGAAACGACGATTTTACCACTTTTTTGCGATATATTAGCAAACGCTAGCAAACGTATAGATATCTGGACGCGAACAAGAAACTGTGCATAGAAATGCGTGTGTACACATGAATTTGACATTTTTTTTTTTTAAATCCGAGATTTCCGATGGGATTTGTAGATTTCATTCATGATTATATAGCTTGAAATCTCGCAAAAACCAAATTTTTACAGATATTTTATAAGAGTGGAAAAACGAAACGAGTGATAAAACGGTGTTCCATTGTGAATGATACCGCCATTCAGAAAGAATTAGAACAACCGGTTTTAATTTGTAGGTTTTATTAATGTATATACGAAAAGACGCATTTCTAGCCCGAGAAACGACGATTTTTCAGCTTTTTACAATACACTAGCAAACGCATAGATTTCTGGAAGCGAACATGAATCTTTTGATAGAAATACGTCTCTACACACGAATTTTACATTTTTTAAGAAACTAGAGATCTCCGATGGGATTTGTAGATTTTATTAATGTTTATATAGCTTAAAATTTCGCAAAAAACCAAAATTTTAGAGAAATTTTGTATGAGTGGAAGATCGAAACGAGTGATAAAATGCTGTTTCATTGTGAATATTAACCACATTCAGAAAGAATTAACACAATCGGTTGGTATTTGCATGTTTTATTAATGTATAGAGGAAAAATTGCTTTTGTAGCTCGAAGAGCCGACGATTTTTCCACTTTTTACGATACACTACCAATCACCGATATTTCTGGACGTGAACTAGGATCATTTTACTCCATTTCGAATCTTGCGTACACCACTTTTGGCACTTGAATATAATTAATTGATGAACAGGTGGATTTACCTTTTGTTAAATATGAAGAATCTGTCCGGCTTGCAACTGTTTCAGTGCTTCACGCACCATTATCATAGCCTACTAGATCGCGGCGTCATGTCGAACTTGAAAACAACAACTCCATAAATTTCCTAGACAACACCATAGCAAAAATCGACAACAAACACACCTTCAAAATATACAGAAAACCAACCTCCACCACCACACACACATACACAACACATCTAACCACCCCATACAACACAAACATTCTGCATTCAGGACAATGTACACAGATTACTCAACGTACACATGAACCAACAACACTACAATGAAGAAGGGAACACAATCAAATACATAGCACAAGAAAATGGATATAATCAAAATAAAATAGACAATATCATAAGGAAGACAAAACAAAAACTTAACAAACACAAAAATACACAAAACACAACACAAACACAAGAACACAAGAAATACATCACACTAATATATGAAAACAAAAGCACACTTAAGATCGCATCTTCATTCAGAAAAGAGAAATACAACATAACATACAGAACAGAAAACACACTACAAAGGCATTTCAACACACTAAAAACACAAACAAATAAATACGACCACACAGGTGTATACAAACTCAAATGTAATAGTTGCGACAAGCTCTACATAGCACAGAAAGGCTGATCATCCCAAACACACTACAAAGAACACATTAAAGCTATAACCAGAGGACACAATATATCTACATACGCCGATCACATGACCAATACTAACCATACATACAATAACATAAATACGTACATGGAAATCCTACACACACAACTCAAGTACCAAAAACTCAACACACTGGAACAATATGAAATATACAAAAACACTAAAACAAACCCCGATCAAATCCTCAACACACAGATCAATTCCAGTACACACACATTATTCGATTCCACAATTCAACACCTTCTAAAAATAAAACACACCCTCCTAACAGGCAGAGAAGTTCGAGATGACGCCACGATCTAGTACGCTCTGATGATGGTGCGTGAAGCACTGAAACAGCTGTAAGCCGGACAGATATTTCATATTTAACACGAGTAAGACCACTAGTTCATCAATTACGAATTTTTGGCAAGAAATACTTGTGTACACATGAAATTGAAATTTTTTTTTAAGAAACCAGAGAAATACGATGGGATTTGTAGATATTATTCATGATTATATAGCATAATATCTCGCAAAAACTAAAATTTTAGAGAATTTTTGTATGAGTGGAAAATCGAAACGAGTGATACAATGCTGATTCACTGTCATTATTAAACACATTCAGCAAAAATTAGCAGAATCGGTAGGAATTTGTAGGTTTTATTAATGTATATACAAAAAACGCACTTCTAGCTCGAGAAACGACGATTTTTCCACTTTTTAAGTTACATAAACAAACACACACATTTCTGGACGCGAACATCAATCTTTGAACAGAAATACGTGCGTACACACGAACTTGACATTTCTTAAAGAAACTACAGAAATCCGATGGGGTTTGTAGATTTTATTCATGATTAAATAGCTTAAAATCTCGCAAACACCAAATTTTTGGAGAAAATGTGTATGAGTGGAAAATCGAAACCTGTAATAAAATGCTGTTTCATTGTCAATTTTAAACACATTCAAAAAGAATTAGGACAATTGGTTGGAGCTTGTAGGTTTTATTAATGTATATCCAAAATAGGCATTTCTAGCTCTAGAAACGACTTTTTTTTTCCACTTTTTACGATATACTAACAAATATATATATATATATATATATATATATATATATATTTCTGGACGCGAACAAGAATCTTTGGATTCAAATACGTCTGTACACACGAATTTGACATTTTTTAAGCAAACTAGAAAAATCCGATGAAATTTGTAGATTTTATTCATGTTTATAAACCTTAAAATCACGCAAAAACCAAATATTTAGAGAAATTTTGTAGGGGTGGAAAATCGAAACGAGTGATAAAATGCGGTTTCATTGTGAACATTAAACCCATTCAGCAAGAATTAGCACAATCGGTTTGAATTTGTAGGCTTTATTAATGCATATACAAAAAAAATGCATTTCTAGCCAGAGAAACGACGATTTTTACACTTTTTCAGATTCACTAGCAAACATATATGTATATCTGGACGCGAACAAAATCTTTGGATAGAAATACGTGTGTACACACGAATTTTACATTTTTAAAAGAAACTAGAGAAATCCGATGGAATTTGTAGATTTTATTCATGATTATATATCTTAAAATCTCGCAAAAACCAAATTTTTAGAGAAATTTTGTATGAGTGGTAAATCGAAACGAGTGATAAAATGAAGTTCCATTCTGAATTTTAAAGCCATTCAGAAATAATTAGCAAAATCGGTTGGATTTTTTAGGTTTTATTAATGTATATCCGAAAAACTCATTTCTAGCCCGAGAAATGACGATTTTTCCACTTTTTACAATACACAACAAACGCATATATTTCTGAAAGCGAACAAGAATATTTGAATAGAAATACGTGTGTACACACGAATTTGACATTTTTTTAAGAAACTAGAGAAATCCGATGGGATTTGTTGACTTTATTCATGTTTATATAGCTTAAAATCTCGCAACCCCAAATTTTTAGAGAATTTTTATATGAGTGGAAAATCGAAACGAGTGAAAAATGCGGTTTCATTGCGAAAGTTAAAGCCATACTAAAACAATAAGCAAAATCGGTTTGAATTTCTAGGTTTTATTAATGTATATAGAAAAAAAAAAGCGTATCTAGCCAGAGAAACGACGATTTTTTCCTTTTTTTCAGATACACAAGCAAACATATATGTATCTGGACGCGAACAAGAATCTTTAAATAGAAATACATGTGTACACACGAATTTGACATTTTTTAAATAAACTAGAGAAATCATTTGGAATTTGTAGATTTTATTCAAGTTTATATAGCTTATTATCTCGCAAAAACCAAATTTTTAGATAAATTTTGTATGAGTGGAAAATCGAAACGAGTGATAAAATGCGGTTTCATTGTGAATGTTAAAGCCATTTAGAAAGAATTAGAACAATCGGTTGGAATTTGCAGGTTTTATTAGTATATATTCGAAAAAACGCATTTCTAGCCCGAGAAACGACGATTTTTCCACTTTTTACAATACACTAGTAAACGCTTATATTTCTGGAAGCGAACATGAATCTTTGGATAGGAATATGTGTGTACATACGAATTTGACATTTTGTTAAGAAACTAGAGAAATCCGATGAGATATGTTGATTTTATTCATGTTCATATATATCTTAAAATCTCGCAAAAAACAAAATTTTAGAGAAATTTTGTAGGAGTGGAAACTCGTAACGAGTGATAAAATTCGGTATTATTGGGAATGTTAAATCCATTCAGCAAGAATTAGCACAATCGTTTTCAATTTGCAGGTTTTATTAATGTATAAAAAAACATCAATTCTTGCCAGAGAAACGACGATTTTTCCACATTTTCAGATACACTAGCAAACATATATATATATATATATATATATATATATATATATATATATATATATATATCTGGATGCGAACAAGAATCTTTGGATAGAAATACGTGTGTACACTCGAATTAGACATTTTTTTTAAAACTAGTGAAATCCGATGGGATTTATAGATTTTATT
Organism: Periplaneta americana; assembly: GCF_040183065.1. Classification (NCBI taxonomy): domain Eukaryota; kingdom Metazoa; phylum Arthropoda; class Insecta; order Blattodea; family Blattidae; genus Periplaneta; species Periplaneta americana. Next base: position 121,548,170 of record NC_091120.1, read on the forward strand.
CATGATTATATAGCTCAGAATCTCGCAAAAGGCAAATTTTTAGAAAAATTTTGTACGAGTGGAAAATCGAAACGACTGATAAAATGCTGTTTCATTGTGAATGTTAAAGCCATTCAAAATTAATTAGCACAATCGGTTGGAATTTGTAGGTTTTATTAAATTATACACGAAAAAACACATTTCTCTCCCGAGAAACGACGATTTTTTCACTTTATACAATACACTAGCAAACGCATAGATTTCTGGAACAGAACATGAATCTTTGGATAGAAATAAGTCTCCGCACACTAATTTGACTTTTGTTTAAGGAACTAGAGATATCCGATGGGATTTGTAGATTTTATTCATGTTTATATATTTTAAAAACTCGCAAAAACCAAATTCTTAGAGAAATTATGTATGAGTGGAAAATCGAAACGAGTGATGATAAGTGCGTTTTCACTGCGAATGTTAAAGCCATTGAGAAAGAATCAGCACAATCGGTTGAAATTTGTAGGTTTTATTAATGTATATACTAAAAAACGCATCTCTAGCCTGTGAAACGACGATTTTTCCAATTTTCACAATACTCTAGCAAACGCATGTATTTCTGGACGAGAACATGAAACTTTGGATAGAAATAAGTGTGTGCATAAGATTTTGACATTTTTATAGGAAACTAGAGAAATCCGATGGGGTTAGTAGATTTTATTGATGGTTATACAGCTTAAATTATCTCAAAAGCCAAATTTTTAGAGAAATTTTGTATGAGTGGAATATCGAAACGAGGCATAAAATGCAGTTTCATTCAGAATCTTAAAGCTATTCGGAAATAATTAGCACAATCGGTTGGAATTTTTAGGTTTTATTAATGTATATCCGAAAAAACGTATTTCTATCCCGAGAAATGACGATTTTTCCACTTTTTACAATACACAACAAACGCATATATTTCTGGAAGCGAGCAAGAATCTTTATCTTTGAATAGATATACGTGTGTACACACGAATTTGACATTTTCTTAAGAAACTAGAGAAATCCGATGAGATTTGTTGATTTTATTCACGTTAATGATGCTTAAAATCTCGCAACAAACAAATTTTTAGAGAAATTTTATAGGAGTGGAATATCGAAACGAGTGATAAAATGTGGTTTTATTGTGAATGTTAAACCCCTTGAGCAAGAATTAGCACAATCGATTGGAATTTTTAGGTTTTATTAATGTATAAAGAAAAAACGCATTTCTAGCCCGAGGAACGACGATTTTTCCACTTTTTCAGATACACTAGCAAACATATATATATATATATATATATATATATATATATATATATATATCTGGACGCGAACAAGAATCTTTGGATATAAATACGAGTGTACACACGAATTTGACATTTTTTAAGAAACTAGAGCAATCCGATGGGATTTGTAGATTTTATTCATGATCATATAGGTTGAAATCTCACAAAAACAAATAATTAGACAAATTTTGTAAGAATGGAATATCGAAACGAGTGATAAAATGCGCTTTCATTGTGAATGTTAGAGCCATTCAAAAAGAATTAGCACAATCGGTTGGAATTTGTAGGTTTTATTAACATATATAAGTGAAAACGCATTTCTAGCCCGAGAAACGACGCTTTTTCCACTTTATACCATACACCAGCAAACGCATATATTTCTGTAAGCGAATATGAATCTTTGGTTAGAACTACGTGTGTACACAAGACTTTTACATTTTTTTTATAAAACTAGAGAAATCCGATGGGATTTGTAGATTTTATTCACGATTATATAGCTTAAAATCTCGCAAAAACCAAATCCTTAGTGAAATTTTGTATGACTGGAAAATGGAAACGAGTGATAAAATTCGTTTTCATTGTGAATGTTAAACCCATTCAGCAAGAATTAGCACAATCCCTTGGAATTTGTAGGTTTTATTAATATATATACAAAAAAAAAGCATTTGAAACGCGAGAAACGACGATTTTCCCACTTTTCTCAGATACAATATCAAACATATATATATAGATATATATATATATATATATATATATATATATATATATATATATATATATATCTGGACGCTAACAAGAATCTTTGGATAGGAAAACCTGTGTACACACGAATTTTACATTTTTTAAGAATCTAGAGAAATCCGATGGGATTTGTAGATTTTATTCATTATTATATAGCTCTAAATCTCGCAAATCCAAAATTTTGGAGAAATTTAATATGAGTGGAAAATCGAAACCAGTGATAAAATGCGGTTTCATTGTGAATGTTAAAGCCATTAGGAAAGAATTAGCTCTCTCGGTTGGAATTTGGAGTTTTTATTAATGTATATACGAATAAACGCATTTCTAGTCAGAGATACGACGATTTTTCCGCTATTTACAATGCATAAGCAAACGCATATATTTCTGTACGCGAACATGTATCTTTCGATAGAAATACGTGTGTACACATGAATTTTGACATTTTTTAAGAGACTAGAGAAATCCGATGGGATTTGTAGACTTTATTCATAATTATATAGCTTAAAATCTCGCAAAAAAAAAAACAAATATTTAGAGAAATTTTGTATGAGTGGAAAATCGAAACGAGTGATAAAATGCGGTTCCATTGTCTATGTTAAAGCCATTCAGAAAGAATTACCACAATCAGTTGGAATTTGTAGGTTTTATTAATATATATATACGAAAACAACGCATTTGTAACCGGACAATCGACGATTTTTCCACTTTTTACGTTACACTAGCAAACGTATAGATATCTGGACGGGAACATAAATCTTTTTAGATAGAAATACGTGTGTACACACGAATTTGAATTTTTAAGAAACTACAAAAATCCGACGGGATTTCTAGATTTTATTCATGATTAAATAGCTTAAAATTTCGCAAAAAACAAATCTTTAGAGAACTTTTATATTAGTTTAAAATCAAAACAAGTGATAAATCGCTGTTTCATTGTGAATATTAAACCAATTCAGAAAGAATTAGCTTAATCGGTTGGAATTTCTAGGTTTTATTAATGTATACACGAAAAAACGGATTTCTAGCCCGAGAAACGACCATTTTTCCACTTTTTACAATACACTAGCAAACGCATATATTTTTGGACGCGAACATGAATCTTTGGATAGAAATAAATGTGTGCACACGAATTTGAATTTTTAAGAATCTACAGAACTCCCATGGGATTTGTAGATTTTATTCATGATTAAATAGCTTAAAATATCGCAAAAACAAAATTTTTAGAAAAATTTTATATTGGTTTAAAATCGAAATGAGTGATAAATCGCTGTTTCATTGTGAATGTTAAACCAATTCCGAAAGAATTAGTACAATCGGTTGGAAATTGTAGGTTTTATTAATGTATATACAAATAAACGCATTTCTAGCTCGAGAAACGAAGATTTTTCCACTGTAACCATTTACAAAAACAAACTCACCTCTTTCTGGACACGAACATGAATCTTTGGATAGAAATAAGTGTGTACACAAGAATTTGATATTTTTTTTAAGAAACTAGAGCAATCCGATGGCATTTGTAGATTTTATTGATGATTATAGATCTTAAATTCTTGCAAAAGCCAAATTTTTAGAGAAATTTTGTATGAGTGGAAAATCGAAACGAGTGATAAATTGCGGTTTCGTTGTGAATGTTAAAGCCATTCAGAAAAAATTAGTACAATCGGTTGGAATTTGTAGGTTTTAATATTGTATATCCCATAAAACGAATTTCTAGCCCGAGAAACGACGATTTTTCCACTTTTTACAATACACTAGCAAACGCATATATTTCTGGAAGCGAACAAGAAACTTTGAATAGAAATGCGTGTGTACATTAGAATTCGAAATTGTTTTTAAGAAACTAGAGAAATCCGATGGGATTTGCAGATTTTATTCATGATTATAGAGCTTAAATTCTCGCAAAAGCCAAATAAGTAGAGAAATTTTGTAAGAGCGGAAAATCGAAACGAGTGATAAAATGCGGTTTCATTGTGTATGTTAAAGCCATTCAGAAAGAATCTGCAAAATCGGTTGGAATTTGTAGGTTTTATTAAAGTGTACACGATAAAACGCAATTCTAGTCCGTGACACGACGATTTTTCCAATTTTCAGATACGCTAACAAACATATATCTATATAAATACACGAACATGACTCTTTAGATAGAAATACGTGTTTACACACGAATTTGACATTTTTTTTAAAAGCTAGAGAAATCCGATAGGATTTGTAGATTTTATTGATGGTTATAGAGCTTAAATTTTCGCAAAAGCCAAATTTTTAGAAAAATGTTGTATGAGTGAAAAATCGAAACGAGAGAAAAAATGCGGTTTCGTTGTGAATATTAAAGCCATTCAGCAAGAATTAGCACAATCGGTTGGAATTTGTAGGTTTTATTAATAGTACACGAAAAAATGCATTTCTAGCCAGAGAAACGACGATTCTTCCACTTTTTACGATGCACTAACAAACGTATAGGTATCTGGACTCGAACAAGAAACTTTGGATAGAAATGCGTATGTACACATGAATTTGACATTTTATTAACAAACCCGAGAGATCCGATGGCATTTGTAGATTTCATTCATCATTATATAGCTTAAAATCTCGCAAAAACCAAATATTTAGAGATATTTAAAATGAGTGGAAAACCGAAACGAGTGATAAAACGCTGTTCCATTGTGAATGTTATAGCCATTCTGAAATAATTAGCACAATCGGTTTTAATTTCTAGGTTTTATTAATGTACATACGACAAAACGCATTTCTAGCCCCAGAAACGACGATTTTTCCACTTCTTACAATACACTAGCAAACGCATAGATTTCTGGAAGCAAACATGAATCTTTGGATAGAAATACGTCTCTACACGCTAATTTGACATTTTTTAAGGAACTAGAGAAATCCGATGGTTTTTGTAGATTTTATTCATGATTATATAGCTTAAAATCTCGCAAAAACCAAATCCTTAGAGAAATTTTGTATGAGTGGAAAATCGAAACGGGTGATAAGTGCGGTTTCATTGTGAATGTTCAAACCATTCAGCAAGAATTAGCACAAGCCGTTGGAATTTGTAGGCATTATTAATGTGTATACAAATAAACGCATTTCTACCCCAAGGAACGACGATTTTTCCACTTTTTCAGATACACTAGCAAATATATATATATATATATATATATATATATATATATATATATATATATATATATATACATATATATCTGTATGCAAACAAGAGTCTTTGGATAGAAATACATGTGTACACACGAATTTGACATTTTTTTAAGAAATCAGAGAAATTCGATGGGATTTGCAGATTTTATTCATGATTATATACCTTAAAATCTCGCAAAAACCAAATTTTTAGAGAAATTTTGTATGAGTTGAAAATCTAAATGAGTGATAAAATGCTGTTTCATTGTGAATATTAAACATATTCTGAAAGAATTAGCACATTCTGTTGCAATTTGTATGTTTTTTTAATGTGCAGAAAAACGCATTTCTAACTCGAGAAACGACGTTTTTTCCCCTTTTTACGCTACACTAACAAACATATATTTCTGGACGCGAACATGAATCTTTGGATAGAAAAACGTGCGTACACACGAATTAGACGTTTTTTTAAGAAACTAGATATGCGATGGGATTTGTAGATTTTATTCATGATTATATAGCTTAAAATCTCGCAAACACCTAATTTTTAGAGAAAATTTGTATGAGTGGAAAATCGAAACGAGTGATAAAATGTTTTTCGTTATGAATATTAAACACATTCGGAAAGAATTAGCACAAACGGTTGCAATTTAGAGGATTTAATAATGTATGTACAAAAAAAGCATTTCTAGCTGGAGAGACGGCGATTTTGCCAACATTTTTCGATTTAAACCAACAAACACATCTCTGTCTGGACGCGAACATCAATCTTTGGATAGAAATACTTGCGTACACATGAATTTGACATTTTTTATGAACCTAGAGAAATCCGAAGGGATTTGTAGATTTTATTGATGATTATATAGCAAAAAATCTCGCAAATACCTAATTTTTGAGAAATTTTGTAAGAGTGGAAAATCGAAACGGGTGATAAAATGCGGTTTCATTGTGAATATTCAACACATTCAGAAAGATTTAGAACATTCGGTTGGAATTTGTAGGTTTTATTAATGTATATGCATAAAAATACATTTCTCGCTAGAGAAACGATGATTTTTCCATTTTTTAGGATACACTAACAAACACGGACATTTCTGGACGCGAACATCAATCTTTGGATAGAAATACGTGCGTACACAAGAATTTGAATTTTTTTAAGGAACTAGAACAATCCGATGGGAATTGTAAATTTTATTCAGGATTATTTAGCTTAAAATCTCGCAAAAAAACAAATTTTTAGAGAAATTTTGTAAGAGTGGAAAATCGAAACGAGTGATAAAATGCTGTTTCATGTTGAATATTAAACACATTCAGAAAGATTTAGCACAATCGGTTGCAATTTGTAGGTTTTATTAATATGTATAAAAAACACATTTCTTGCTCTAAAAGCCAACGATTGTTCATCTTTTTACGATACACTAACAAACGCATATATTTCTGGACGCGAACATCAGAATTTGGATAGAAATACGTGCGTACACACAAATTTGACATTTTTTAAGGAACTAGAGAAATCTGATGGAATTTGTAGATTTTATTCATGATTATATAGCTTAAAATCTGGCAAAATCCAAATTTTTTAAGAAATTTTGTATTAGTGGAAAATCGAAACGAGTGATAAAATGCTGTTTCATTGTGAATATAAAACACATTCAGCAAGAATTAGCAGAATCGGTAGGAATTTGTAGGTTTTATTAATGTATATACAAAAAAAGCATTTCTAGCTCGAGAAACGACGATTTTTCCACTTTTTACGTTACACTAACAAACACATATATTTCTGGACGCGAACATGAATCTTTGAATATAAATACGTGCGTACACACGAACTTGACATTTTTTAAAGAACCTACAGAAATCCGATGGGATTTGTAGATTTTAATCATGATTATATAGCTTAAAATCTCGCAAAACCTAAATTTTTAGAGAAATTTTGTATGAGTCGAAAATCGAAACGCGTAATAAAATGCTGTTTCATTGTGAATTGCAAACACATTCAGAAAGAATTAACACAATCGGTTAGAATTTGTAGGTATTATTAATGCATACGCAAAAAAACGCACTTCTAGCTCGAGAAACGTCGTTTTTTCCACTTTTTACGATTTCAACTAACAAACACATCTCAGTCTGGACGCGATCATGAATATTTGGATAAAGGTACTTGTGTACACACGAATTTGACACTTTTTTAAGAAACTACAGAAATCCGATGGGATTTGTAGAAATTATTTATGATTATATAGCTCAAAAATCTCGCAAACACCAAATTTTAGAGAAATTTTGTATGAGTGGAAAATCGAAGCGAGTGATAAAATGCGGTTTCATTGTGAATATTCAACACATTCAGGAAGAATTAGAACATTCGGTTAGAATTTGTTGCTTTTATTAATGTATATAAAAAACGCATTTCTAGCTCGAGAAACGACGATTTTTCCACTGTTTAGGATACACTAAAAAACACTTATATTTATGCACGCGAACATAAATCTTTGGATAGAAATACGTGCCTACACAATAATTTGACATTTTTTTTTTTTTTTTAAGGAACTAGAGAAATCCAATGAGATATGTAGATTTTATTCATTACTATATAGCTTAAAATCTCGCAAAAACCAAATTTCAAAGTAATATTGTACGAGTGCAAAATCGTAACGAGTGGTACAATGCTGTTTCATTACGAATATTAAACTCTTTCAGAAAGAATTAGCATAATCGGTTGGAATTTGTAGGTTTTACTAGTGTATATACAAGAAACGCATTTCTACCTCGAGAAACAACGATTTTTCAACTTTTTCCCATATACAAAGAAACACATATATTTCTGGACACGAACATCAATCTTTGGATAGAAATACGTGCGTACACACGAATTTGACATTTCTTTAAAAAGCTAGAGAAATCCGTTGGGATTTGTAGATTTTATTCATGATTATATACCTTAAAATCTCGCAAAAACCAAATTTTTAGAGAAATTTTGTATGAGTGGAAAATCTAAATGAGTGATAAAATGCTGTTTCATTGTGAATATTAAACATATTCTGAAAGAATTAGCACATTCTGTTGCAATTTGTAGGTTTTTTTAATGTGCAGAAAAAAACGCATTTCTAACTCGAGAAACGACGTTTTTTCCCCTTTTTACGCTACACTAACAAACATATATTTCTGGACGCGAACATGAATCTTTGGATAGAAATACGTGCGTACACACGAATTAGACGTTTTTTTAAGAAACTAGATATGCGATGGGATTTGTAGATTTTATTCATGATTATATAGCTTAAAATCTCGCAAACACCAAATATTTAATGTAAAATTTGTATGAGTGGAAAATCGAAACGAGTGATAAAATGTTTTTCGTTATGAATATTAAACACATTCGAAAAGAATTAGCACAAACGGTTGCAATTTAGAGGATTTAATAATGTATGTACAAAAAAAGCATTTCTAGCTGGAGAGACGGCGATTTTGCCAACTTTTTTCGATTTAAACCAACAAACACATCTCTGTCTGGAAGCGAACATCAATCTTTGGATAGAAATACTTGCGTACACATGAATTTGACATTTTTTTATGAACCTAGAGAAATCCGAAGGGATTTGTAGAATTCATTGATGATTATATAGCTAAAAATCTCGCAAATACCTAATTTTTGAGAAATTTTGTAAGAGTGGAAAATCGAAACGGGTGATAAAATGCGGTTTCATTGTGAATATTCAACACATTCAGAAAGATTTAGAACATTCGGTTTGAATTTGTAGGTTTTATTAATGTATATGCAAAAAAATGCATTTCTCGCTAGAGAACGATGATTTTCCCATTTTTTAGGATACACTAACAAACACGGACATTTCTGGACGCGAACATCAATCTTTGGATAGAAATATGTGCGTACACAAGAATTTGAATTTTTTTAAGGAACTAGAACAATCCGATGGGAATTGTAAATTTTATTCAGGATTATATAGCTTAAAATCTCGCAAAAAAACAAATTTTTAGAGAAGTTTTGTATGAGTGGAAAATCGAAACGAGTGATAAAATGCTGTTTCATGGTGAATATTAAACACATTCAGAAAGATTTAGCACAATCAGTTGCAATTTGTAGGTTTTATTAATATGTATAAAAAACACATTTCTTGCTCGAAAAGCCAACGATTGTTCTTCTTTTTACGATACACTAACAAACGCATATATTTCTGGACGCGAACATCAGACTTTGGATAGAAATACGTGCGTACACACAAATTTGACATTTTTTAAGGAACTAGAGAAATCTGATGGAATTTGTAGATTTTATTCATGATTATATAGCTTAAAATCTGGCAAAATCCAAATTTTTAAAGAAATTTTGTATTAGTGGAAAATCGAAACGAGTGATAAAATGCTGTTTCATTGTGAATATAAAACATATTCAGCAAGAATTAGCAGAATCGGTAGGAATTTGTAGGTTTTATTAATGTATATACAAAAAAAGCATTTCTAGCTCGAGAAACGACGATTTTTCCACTTTTTACGTTACACTAACAAACACATATATTTCTGGACGCGAACATGAATCTTTGAATATAAATACGTGCGTACACACGAACTTGACATTTTTTAAAGAACCTACAGAAATCCGATGGGATTTGTAGATTTTAATCATGATTATATAGCTTAAAATCTCGCAAAACCTAAATTTTTAGAGAAATTTTGTATGAGTCGAAAATCGAAACGAGTAATAAGATGCTGTTTCATTGTGAATTGCAAACACATTCAGAAAGAATTAACACAATCGGTTAGAATTTGTAGGTATTATTAATGCATACGCAAAAAAACGCACTTCTAGCTCGAGAAACGTCGTTTTTTCCACTTTTTACGATTTCAACTAACAAACACATCTCAGTCTGGACGCGATCATGAATATTTGGATAAAGGTACTTGTGTACAGACGAATTTGACACTTTTTTAAGAAACTACAGAAATCCGATGGAATTTGTAGAAATTATTTATGATTATATAGCTCAAAAATCTCGCAAACACCAAATTTTAGAGAAATTTTGTATGAGTGGAAAATCGAAGCGAGTGATAAAATGCGGTTTCATTGTGAATATTCAACACATTCAGGAAGAATTAGAACATTCGGTTAGAATTTGTTGCTTTTATTAATGTATATAAAAAACGCATTTCTAGCTCGAGAAACGACGATTTTTCCACTGTTTAGGATACACTAACAAACACGTATATTTATGCACGCGAACATAAATCTTTGGATAGAAATAAGTGCCTACACAATAATTTGACATTTTTTTTTTTTTTTTTTTAAGGAACTAGAGAAATCCAATGAGATATGTAGATTTTATTCATGACTATATAGCTTAAAATCTCGCAAAAACCAAATTTCAAAGTAATATTGTACGAGTGCAAAATCGTAACGAGTGGTACAATGCTGTTTCATTACGAATATTAAACTCTTTCAGAAAGAATTAGCATAATCGGTTGGAATTTGTAGGTTTTAATAGTGTATATACAAGAAACGCATTTCTACCTCGAGAAACAACGATTTTTCAACTTTTTCCCATATACAAAGAAACACATATATTTCTGGACACGAACATCAATCTTTGGATAGAAATACGTGCGTACACACGAATTTGACATTTCTTTAAAAAGCTAGAGAAATCCGTTGGGATTTGTAGATTTTATTCATGATTATATACCTTAAAATCTCGCAAAAACCAAATTTTTAGAGAAATTTTGTATGAGTGGAAAATCTAAATGAGTGATAAAATGCTGTTTCATTGTGAATATTAAACATATTCTGAAAGAATTAGCACATTCTGTTGCAATTTGTAGGTTTTTTTAATGTGCAGAAAAAAACGCATTTCTAACTCGAGAAACGACGTTTTTTCCCCTTTTTACGCTACACTAACAAACATATATTTCTGGACGCGAACATGAATCTTTGGATAGAAATACGTGCGTACACACGAATTAGACGTTTTTTTAAGAAACTAGATATGCGATGGGATTTGTAGATTTTATTCATGATTATATAGCTTAAAATCTGGCAAAATCCAAATTTTTTAAGAAATTTTGTATTAGTGGAAAATCGAAACGAGTGATAAAATGCTGTTTCATTGTGAATATAAAACACATTCAGCAAGAATTAGCAGAATCGGTAGGAATTTGTAGGTTTTATTAATGTATATACAAAAAAAGCATTTCTAGCTCGAGAAACGACGATTTTTCCACTTTTTACGTTACACTAACAAACACATATATTTCTGGACGCGAACATGAATCTTTGAATAGAAATACGTGCGTACACACGAACTTGACATTTTTTAAAGAACCTACAGAAATCCGATGGGATTTGTAGATTTTAATCATGATTATATAGCTTAAAATCTCGCAAAACCTAAATTTTTAGAGAAATTTTGTATGAGTCGAAAATCGAAACGCGTAATAAAATGCTGTTTCATTGTGAATTGCAAACACATTCAGAAAGAATTAACACAATCGGTTAGAATTTGTAGGTATTATTAATGCATACGCAAAAAAACGCACTTCTAGCTCGAGAAACGTCGTTTTTTCCACTTTTTACGATTTCAACTAACAAACACATCTCAGTCTGGACGCGATCATGAATATTTGGATAAAGGTACTTGTGTACACACGAATTTGACACTTTTTTAAGAAACTACAGAAATCCGATGGGATTTGTAGAAATTATTTATGATTATATAGCACAAAAATCTGGCAAACACCAAATTTTAGAGAAATTTTGTATGAGTGGAAAATCGAAACGAGTGATAAAATGCTGTTTCATGTTGAATATTAAACACATTCAGAAAGATTTAGCACAATCAGTTGCAATTTGTAGGTTTTATTAATATGTATAAAAAACACATTTCTTGCTCTAAAAGCCAACGATTGTTCATCTTTTTACGATACACTAACAAATGCATATATTTCTGGACGCGAACATCAGAATTTGGATAGAAATACGTGCGTACACACAAATTTGACATTTTTTTAAGGAACTAGAGAAATCTGATGGAATTTGTAGATTTTATTCATGATTATATAGCTTAAAATCTGGCAAAATCCAAATTTTTTAAGAAATTTTGTATTAGTGGAAAATCGAAACGAGTGATAAAATGCTGTTTCATTGTGAATATAAAACACATTCAGCAAGAATTAGCAGAATCGGTAGGAATTTGTAGGTTTTATTAATGTATATACAAAAAAAGCATTTCTAGCTCGAGAAACGACGATTTTTCCACTTTTTACGTTACACTAACAAACACATATATTTCTGGACGCGAACATGAATCTTTGAATAGAAATACGTGCGTACACACGAACTTGACATTTTTTAAAGAACCTACAGAAATCCGATGGGATTTGTAGATTTTAATCATGATTATATAGCTTAAAATCTCGCAAAACCTAAATTTTTAGAGAAACTTTGTATGAGTCGAAAATCGAAACGCGTAATAAAATGCTGTTTCATTGTGAATTGCAAACACATTCAGAAAGAATTAACACAATCGGTTAGAATTTGTAGGTATTATTAATGCATACGCAAAAAAACGCACTTCTAGCTCGAGAAACGTCGTTTTTTCCACTTTTTACGATTTCAACTAACAAACACATCTCAGTCTGGACGCGATCATGAATATTTGGATAAAGGTACTTGTGTACACACGAATTTGACACTTTTTTAAGAAACTACAGAAATCCGATGGGATTTGTAGAAATTATTTATGATTATATAGCTCAAAAATCTCGCAAACACCAAATTTTAGAGAAATTTTGTATGAGTGGAAAATCGAAGCGAGTGATAAAATGCGGTTTCATTGTGAATATTCAACACATTCAAAAAGAATTAGAACATTCGGTTAGAATTTGTTGCTTTTATTAATGTATATAAAAAACGCATTTCTAGCTCGAGAAACGACGATTTTTCCACTGTTTAGGATACACTAACAAACACGTATATTTATGCACGCGAACATAAATCTTTGGATAGAAATACGTGCCTATACAATAATTTGACATTTTTTTTTTTTTTAAGGAACTAGAGAAATCCAATGAGATATGTAGATTTTATTCATGACTATATAGCTTAAAATCTCGCAAAAACCAAATTTCAAAGTAATATTGTACGAGTGCAAAATCGTAACGAGTGGTACAATGCAGTTTCATTACGAATATTAAACTTCTTTCAGAAAGAATTAGCATAATCGGTTGGAATTTGTAGGTTTTACTAGTGTATATACAAGAAACGCATTTCTACCTCGAGAAACAACGATTTTTCAACTTTTTCCCATATACAAAGAAACACATATATTTCTGGACACGAACATCAATCTTTGGATAGAAATACGTGCGTACACACGAATTTGACATTTCTTTAAAAAGCTAGAGAAATCCGTTGGGATTTGTAGATTTTATTCATGATTATATACCTTAAAATCTCGCAAAAACCAAATTTTTAGAGAAATTTTGTATGAGTGGAAAATCTAAATGAGTGATAAAATGCTGTTTCATTGTGAATATTAAACATATTCTGAAAGAATTAGCGCATTCTGTTGCAATTTGTAGGTTTTTTTAATGTGCAGAAAAAAACGCATTTCTAACTCGAGAAACGACTTTTTTTCCCCTTTTTACGCTACACTAACAAACATATATTTCTGGACGCGAACATGAATCTTTGGATAGAAATACGTGCGTACACACGAATTAGACGTTTTTTTAAGAAACTAGATATGCGATGGGATTTGTAGATTTTATTCATGATTATATAGCTTAAAATCTCGCAAACACCAAATATTTAATGTAAAATTTGTATGAGTGGAAAATCGAAACGAGTGATAAAATGTTTTTCGTTGTGAATATTAAACACATTCGAAAAGAATTAGCACAAACGGTTGCAATTTAGAGGATTTAATAATGTATGTACAAAAAAAGCATTTCTAGCTGGAGAGACGGCGATTTTGCCAACTTTTTTCGATTTAAACCAACAAACACATCTCTGTCTGGACGCGAACATCAATCATTGGATAGAAATACTTGCGTACACATGAATTTGACATTTTTTATGAACCTAGAGAAATCCTAAGGGATTTGTAGATTTTATTGATGATTATATAGCTAAAAATCTCGCAAATACCTAATTTTTGAGAAATTTTGTAAGAGTGGAAAATCGAAACGGGTGATAAAATGCGGTTTCATTGTGAATATTCAACACATTCAGAAAGATTTAGAACATTCGGTTGGAATTTGTAGGTTTTATTAATGTATATGCAAAAAAATGCATTTCTCGCTAGAGAAACGATGATTTTTCCATTTTTTAGGATACACTAACAAACACGGACATTTCTGGACGCGAACATCAATGTTTGGATAGAAATACGTGCGTACACAAGAATTTGAATTTTTTTAAGGAACTAGAACAATCCGATGGGAATTGTAAATTTTATTCAGGATTATATAGCTTAAAATCTCGCAAAAAAAAAACAAATTTTTAGAGAAATTATGTATGAGTGGAAAATCGAAACGAGTGATAAAATGCTGTTTCATGTTGAATATTAAACACATTCAGAAAGATTTAGCACAATCAGTTGCAATTTGTAGGTTTTATTAATATGTATAAAAAACACATTTCTTGCTCGAAAAGCCAACGATTGTTCTTCTTTTTACGATACACTAACAAACGCATATATTTCTGGACGCGAACATCAGACTTTGGATAGAAATACGTGCGTACCACAAATTTGACATTTTTTTAAGGAACTAGAGAAATCTGATGGAATTTGTAGATTTTATTCATGATTATATAGCTTAAAATCTGGCAAAATCCAAATTTTTAAAGAAATTTTGTATTAGTGGAAAATCGAAACCAGTGATAAAATGCTGTTTCATTGTGAATATAAAACACATTCAGAAAGAATTAGCACAATCGGTTGGAGTTTGTAGGTTTTATTAATGTGTATCCAAAAAACGCATTTCTAGATCGAGAAACTACTTTTTTTCCACTTTATACGATATACTAACAAACACATATATCCCTGGACGCGAACAACAATCTTTGGATAAAAATACGTGTGTACACACGAATTTGACATTGTCTTAAGAAACTAGAGAAATCCGATGGGATTTGTAGATTTTATTCATGAATATGTTGCTTAAAATCTCGCAAGAAAACAAATATTATAGAAATTTTGTATGAGTGGAAAATCGAAACGAGTGGTAAAATGCTGATTAATTGTGAATATTAAACACATTCAAAAATAATTAGCATAATCGGTTACAATTGGTAGGTTTTATTAACATGTATAAGAAACGCTTTTCTGCCCGAGAAACGACGACTTTTCTACTTCGTACGATACAATAGCAAACACATATATTTCTGGACGCGAACATCAATATTTGGATAGGAATACGTGCGTACATACGAATTTGACATTTTTTTTAAAAAACTGGAGAAATCCGATGGGATTTGTAGATTTTATTATTGAGTATATAGCTTAAAATCTCGCAAAAACCAAATTTTTAGAGAAATTTTGTGTGAGTGGAAAATCGAAAGGGGTGATAAAATGCTTTTTCATTGTGAATATTAACCACATTCAGAAATAATTAACACAATCGGTTGGAATTTGTATGTTTAATTACTGTATAGACGAAAAACCGCATTTCTAGATCGAGACGATTTTTCCACTTTTTACGATACACTACCAAACACAGATATTTCTGGACATGAACAAGGATCTCAGTACTCCATTTTGAATCTTGCGTATACCACTTTTAATACTTGAATATAATTAACTGATGAACTAGTGAACTTACTCTTGTCAAATATGAATTATCTGTCCGGCTTACAGCTTTTTCAGTGCTTCACGCACCATCATCAGAGCCTACTAGATCGCGGCGTCATCTCGAACTTGAAAACAAATCCATAAATTTCCTACACATCACCATAACAAAAATCGACAACAAACACACCTTCAAAATATACAGAAAACCAACCACCACAACACACACATACACAACACCCCATACAACACAAACATGCTGCATTCAGGACAATGGTACACAGAATACTCAACGTACCCATGAACCAACAACACTACAATGAAGAAGGGAACACAATCAAATACATAGCACAAGAAAATGGATATAATCAAAATAAAATAGACAATATCATAAGGAAGACAAAACAAAAACTTAACAAACACAAAAATACACAAAACACAACACAAACACAAGAACACAAGAAATACTTCACACTAACATATGAAAACAAAAGCACACATAAGATCGCATCTTCATTCAGAAAAGAGAATTACAACATAACATACAGAACAGAAAACACACTACAAAGGCATTTCAACACACTAAATACACAAACAAATAAATACGACTACACAGGTGTATACAAACTCAAATGTAATAGTTGCGACAGTTTCTACATAGGACGGACATGCAGATCATTCCAAACACACTACGAACAACACATTAAAGCTGTAACCAGAGGACACAATACATCTACATACGCCGATCACACGACCAATACTAACCATACATACAATAACATAAATACGGACATGGAAAAACCTACACACACAACCCAAGAACCAAAAATCTCAATACACTGGAATAAAAATGAAATATACAAACACACTAAAACATATCCCAATCAAATCCTCAACACACAGATCAATTTCAGTACACACACATTATTCGAATCCACAATTCAACACCTTTCAACAATAAAACACACCCTCCTAACAGGCAGAGACTTTTGAGATGACGCCACGATCTAGTAGGCTCTGATGATGGTGCGTGAAGCACTGAAACAGCTGTAAACCGGACAGATATTTCACATTTAACATGAGTAAGTCCACTAGTTCATCAATTAGGAATCTTTGGATAGAAATACTTGTGTACACATGAATTTGAAAATTTTTTTAAGAAACTAGAGAAATACGATGGGAATTGTAGATTTTATTCATGCTTATATTGCTAAAAATCTCGCAAAAACTAAATTTTTAGAGAATTTTTTTATGAGTGGAAATTGAAACGAGTGATAAAATGCTGTTTTATTGTGAATATTAAACACATTCAGCAAGAATTAGCACAATCGTTTGTAAATTGTAGGTTTTGTTAATGTGTAAACAAAAAAAAACGCATTTCAAGTTCGAGAAACGACGATTTTTCCACTTTTTACGATACACCAAAAAAATACACATATTTCTGGACGCGAACAAGAATCTTTGGATAGAAATGCGTGCGTACACACGAATTTGTCATTTTTTAAAAAACTAGATAAATCCGATGAGATTTGTTGAGTTTATTCATGATTATACAGCTCAAAATCTCGGAAGCACCAGATTTTTAGAGAAATTGTGTATGAGTGGAAAATCGAAAAGAGTGATAAAATACGGTTTCATTGTGAATATTAAACACATTCAGAAATAATTAGAACAATCGTTTGGATTATGTAGATTTTATTATTGTGCATAAAAAAACCATTTCTAGCTCGAGAAACAAAGATTTTTCCACTTTTTACGATACACTAACACACACAGATATTTCTGGACGCGAACATGAATCTTTGGATAGAAATACGTGCGTACACACGAATTTGACATTTTTTTTAAGAATCTAGAGAAATGCGATGGGATATGTAGATATTATTCATGATTATATAGCATAAAATCTCGCAAAAACTAAATGCTTAGAAAAATTTTGAATGAGTCGAAAATCGAAACGAGTGATAAAATGTTGTTTCATTGTGAATATTAAACATATTCAGAAAGATTGAGCACAATCGGTTGCAATTTGTAGGTTTTATTAATATGTATAAAAACGCATTTCTAGCTCGAAAAGCCGACGATTTTTCCTCTTTTTACGATACTCTAACAAACGCATATATTTCTGGACGCGAACATCAACCTTTGGACAGAAATACGTGCGTACACACAAATTGGACATTTTTTTAAGGAACTAGAGAAATCTGATGGGATTTGTAGATTTTATTCATGATTATATAGGTCAAAATCTCGCAAAAACCAAATTTTTAGAGAAATTTTGTAAGAGGGGAAAATCGAAACGCGTGATGAAATGATGTTTCATTGTGAATATTAAACACATTCAGAAAGAATTAGACCAATCGGTTGGAATTTGTAGGTTTTATTAATGTGTATAAAAAACGCATTTCTAGCTCGAGAAACGACGATTTTTCCACTTTTTACGTTAAACTAACAAACACATATATTTCTGGACGCGAACATCAATTTTTGGAAAGAAATACGCGCGTACACACGAATTTGACATTTTTTTAAGAAACTAAAGAAATCCGATGGGATTTGCAGATTTTATTCATGATTATATAGCATAAAATCTCGCTAAAACCGAATTTTTAGAGAAATTTTGTATGAGTGGACAATCGAAACGAGTTTAAAAATGCTGTTTCATTGTGAATATTAAACTAATTCAGAAAGAATTATCACAATCGGTTAGAATTCGTAGGTATTATTAATTTATATGCAAAAAACGCATTTCTAGCTCGAGAAACAACGTTTTTTTCCAATTTTTACGATACTCTATCAAACACAGATATTTCTGGACGCGAACAAGAATCTTTGGATAGAAATACATGCGTACACACGAATTTGACATTTTTTTTAAGAAACTAGAGAAATGCGATGGGATTTGTAGATTTTAATCACGATTATATAGCTTAAAATCTCGCAAAAACCGTGATGGGAATATAATGGGGAAGCAGGGCACAGTCTCGCCCGTTCTCGTACTACGTGATGACGTCACGTGGGAAGCACTGCAAACTCTCTCGCAGCTTGCTAGCTTAGCTCAGCTCAACTCCGTAAGATTTTGGAAGTGGAGTATGTTAATTTATTATGAATACCAAGAAATCAAAATCAAATATGGCATTTTATATTACTTGCTAGTTATTAAATACAATAATTAATTCTGTATGTTTGAAACATAAAACAATTTTAAGCATAAGAGTTGGATACAGTCACCCCATTCGGAATTTAAAATAACAACACGCGTCGAAAAAAAAATCTGAATCTATATATAAAAAATAACAAACAAGTTCACCAAAATTCAGATGTAACAATTCTTCAGTTCATCTACAATAGACCTCCACATTATATTTAACAGTAAATAATTGAATTATTGAAAGAGCAGTATAATTTTTGAGATAAAAATAACTCTAAAGCTACCTACTAAAATTAATTTTACATTACATATTCAGTTTATGACAAATAGGGCCGTGTTCTCCAACCTTCACTTAGGGTTTAATGAATCATTAATTTATTTACTGGTTCATTACATCATTTTTATATCTCACCAACCATCTTTAGCCTAATGAACCTGTAAAACTATCATTAAATTTAGTGATAGAAATTTCCGTCTTTAAATTTTTAATAATAATAATAATAATAATAATAATAATAATAATAATAATAACAATAACAATAATAATGACTTTATTTAACCTGGCAGAGTTAAGGCCGTAAGGCCTTTTCTTACTCTCAACCAGGATTAAAACTTGCTTACATAGTTGGACATACAATTGGATGGGAATTAAGTAATTACATACTGATACAATTTGGGTAGATAATGAGGTCAAAAGAGATAGTTACATAAAAATTTACCTCATAAAATAAAAATAAATGGATCATTAGTTGCAATATAAAATGGCGGGACGTTTCGACGCAGAATTGTTAGTAGTAAGGAAATGAAGCTGACGTCAAGGGCTTCCGGGCTCCCATGGGCGTGGCCAAAGGAGGGGTGGGGGAAGGGGGCGTGACCAAATGAGGGGTGAGGGGAAAGGGGTGTGGTCAAAAGAGGGATAGGGGAAAGGGGGCGTGGTCAAAGGAGGGATAAGGGGAGCTGGTTTGTGATTGGTGAATGGGGATTTGCAAGCGAGCGGTGTGGAAAAGCGATTGACGAATGAGCATGGAGAGAATGTGAGAGGGAGGAGTTTTGGTTCCATGTGAAAGTGAAAGGTGTGTTACATAAGATCCAAGGCAAACCTCTCGACATGTGTTGAGGTCCGTTGTTTGTAATTCACCTTGAACCAAATGTGAAAGTGGAAGCGCGACGTGTTGACCTCGGCATGGCAAGTGACAAGGTGAACAACACCTCGACACGTGTCGTGTGTTCGGTGTACACCGGCTGACCTTCCGCAGCCCAGCCGGTTGAAGAGAAAGTTCAGTTGCAAAAGAGTTTTTTGCTCCATGTCACTGGTATAAAAGCGGAAGAATTCGGGTTGTATATAGTTGTATCATGGATCCATTAGCTACATTATCACGCATTAGTGTTGGGGAGTACACAAGAATAAGCAATATTGGGACGTTAACTCCCAACAAAGAGTATATTTTGAAAAAGCTAAGAAAATTAAACACTATAAACGGTCCGGTGATAGTGGCAGATTTAGAAGACTTATCTGTTTTCCTCCCCAAACGGTTTACGAACCTATCTGAAGCGGTTCTCAATGAAATAACGTCTGATTCAAAGATATTGTTGGTGTACCGAGGGTTGGTGCCGATTGGCGGAGGGAGTAAAACGATCCATAAAGTGGACTTCAAAAGAAGTGAATAGCGGAGAGGTGAGTAGAAATGAATACGATTATACAAATATGTTAGTATCACCAAGTGTGTTAGAAATATGTACTATTTTAAGTTAGGTAATAAGTTGTAAATGTTGAGTTGATATGATGAGATATGGATGATGTGTTGAGATAATGCTACATGTCTCGGAACTACGAATCTAATTACTTACAACATAATGGTTAACCCTGACATGGAACAGACACGTGTGGAAATTTAAGTTAGGTGAAAGTCAGGCAATGCGTGAACTCCTGCATCTGCGTGCGTGCGAGAGAGGTGAGAAAAAAGCGAAAGTATTTGGACACGCGTACTAATGTAGTTTAGGTAATATGTTGCTTAAGGGGGTTAGACAGGACAGGAGCCCCTTCGCTGTCAGAGGTACAAGATGAATTATTTTAGGAGAAAAAAAAAACAATACCTGACTGGGTGAGAGTTGGGGATTAACCTTGAATGAGCCCCGAAACACGTGGAGGAAACTCGTATAAAGAGGATGCTGTACATTTCATAGGAATACAGTGCAAGAATGGATTTTAAAGTTCATTGCAGGTTGTATCACAATGAAATGTGTAACGGTACGATTCACACAATACGATGTATAAATCCAGGAGTGCTGGAACTAGGACTGCAAATTTATGACTGTGCAGCAACGTGCTATGTCTATCGATTACACCAGTTGGAGGCGAATGTAAGTACACTACATATTTTAATCATGGAAGTCTCATATTTATTGCTTCATTAACGTACTTGTATACATGTATCTGCTTACCATACACAGAACCAATATAAGTTCATTGAATAGTTTAATTAATACTTATTTTTGTTTCATTATCTCGTGTATGTTTATTTATATGTTTTTGTGTTGTGATTATCATGATAGCATCATTAATAATGTGATGTATAAATCTAATGCATGATTTTTATCAAAGTGTACATCATTAATTACATTAATCAATGCATCAAATTTATGTTTTTTTTGTAATCATTTAACTAGATTGTGGGCTTATTTTCATTTAATTGTTGTATTTACATAAGAATTACTCTGACAAACGATGTAAATTCATTCATGTTTTTCTAACAAGATTGTAGACCTCATTTCCGTGTTTGAGTGTTAATCAGCGTTTGCTCATGCTCTAACAAATGTTACTTTACTGTTATTATTTCATTGTTCATGATAGCGTTATTAATAATGTGATGCATAAATCTAACCCATGATTCCTATCAAAGTACACTTATTTCATTTACATAAACAGTGATGCAGAACCGAGAGAGTTTGAGACTTCCATTGAGGAGGTCACGGGTTCAAATTCCATCACCAACCATAAAGACGGCTACCAGTTAACATGCGCTCATTTAATAACTGGGGGGCGTAGCTCAATTGGTAGAGCGTTCGCTTAGAAGGTGTAAGGTTCCGGGATCGATACCCGACACCTCCAAAAGATTTTATTTTATCGATAGAAATACTCCGACGTAGCTCAATTGGTAGAGCATTCGCTCAGAAAGTGTAAGGTTCCGGGATCGATACCCGACACCTCCAAAAGTTTTTATTTTATCGATAGAAATACTCCGATAAATGATATAAATCCATGTATCAAATTTTAACTAGATAGTATTTTCATTTAATTGTTGTGTGTTAATCACGCTTCAACAAATATTACTTTATGTATTAATTATTTTCACAGATGGCAGCCGGAGCAGAGGCACCTCCAAACAACACACCAGTAGAGATGCCTCGCCATAATCATGTAAGTTCATTGGATATGTTAATCATACTTAAATATGTTAAAGCGGTTGCTCATGCTCTAACAATAAGGTTCCGGGATCGATACCCGACACCTTCAAAAGTTTTTATTTTATCGATAGAAATACTCCGATAAATGATATAAATCCATGTATCAAATTTTAACTAGATAGTATTTTCATTTAATTGTTGTGTGTTAATCACGCTTCAACAAATATTACTTTATGTATTAATTATTTTCACAGATGGCAGCCGGGGCAGAGGCACCTCCAAACAACACACCAGTAGAGATGCCTCGCCATAATCATGTAAGTTCATTGGATATGTTAATCATACTTAAAGGTTTTTGAGCGGTTGCTCATGCTCTAACAAATGTTACTTTATTGTGGGCTTATTTTCATTTAATTGTTGTAATTACATGACGTTCCTGTGCTCATAATTTACCCATACTACTCGTTTCCCAATGTTTCTTAAACTAATATTTATGTACCTAATTTCATTTTAATTTATTTTATTTACATAAACAATGATGCAGAATCGACAGAGTTTGAGACTCGCATTGAGTAGGTCATGGGTTCAAATTCCGTGATCGACCATAGAGACAACTGTCAGATTGGAAATTTACATGTCATCACCGCCTCAATTACCAATACGATAAACCACTCCTATCTGATTTTTGTTAATCAAAATTTTACCTGGTTTCATTAATTACGTTCACAGATGTCAACTAATTTATTTTATGTAATGACTTGCTGTTTTCACAGATTCTCCGGCCTGAGACGCCGCACATGGAGATGGACAGAAGGATTGGGGAAGAGGGGAGCGAACAGACATGCTCCTGTGGTGAATGTAACGCAATTACGATTGAATAAAAAAAAAACATTGAATATAATGAGTTATTATTTCGAAAGTGAAATCACATTCCTTATCACTGAGCAAGAAACCTGTCCTTATTTCCATCTTGGGGGACTTAGGATCGGGGTAAAAGAAAAGAGTAATAAAAGCAAATAATGGTTATATATTGATTACAATGCAACAAATACAGTTCCAGAAAACAGTACCAAATGAATTGTTTCTTTTCCACAAACACACTCACAATCAGTCATATGTGATATCTCTTAAAAGCACTATAATTAACATAACCACTAAGCATTGTAATTAACATAACCACTATTCCACAATAATCCATGATGATATGCTGTCAACCAATTCGACGAGTTTGATGGTATGACGTGAGGAGGTGGTTTGAACAGCTGCACATTCCCGGCGAGATGGTGAGTTCCTTTACAGAAACATTATTCGTCCCGGCTTCGTGGAAACCTTGTACATCAATTATCATAATGGACATCCTGAAACAAAATAAGAACAGTGTAGAATGAGAGCTAATGTAAATTGTATAATATTACGGAGAAAAGTAACACATACTTACATTTTTTTGTTACACCACTGTTTGCACGAGGTTTGTGAGGGGTGTATAGTTTACGAGGCAATCGTGTAGAATAAGACAATATGCAGCAGTATTTGCTGCTATATTAACATTTGCCAATATGTCAACACGTATATTTACCGCTCCTAGTTTTACTTCATCGTGTTGTTTAGAGCAATCAATGACGAAAAGTGGCGCTTTTTCGATGAAATCTTTTCTCGATAGCAGTGGATTGTTTGGTTTGTTGTAATATGAATTTTGAAATTTGCTGTATAATTCATATAATAGAGCCACTTTACCATTCTCAATATCCAGATTTAGATTATTGTATGGGTAGAATTCATCATTCAAATATACTCTCACGTCAGTAATATTACAATGATCAAAGACACTGTTATCCTTGTCAATCCCGTTTCTGTTTGTTTGAAATCCAATTATAACATATCTTGGTTTCCGAAGTTTGGTAGTAGTTGTAATTTTCCACATAATCTGTTTAGTTGCAGGTAGTGATGGATATTCAAACAACTGCCATGAGCGAAATGGAATGCTAAGCGGTCTATCACTTCTCAGTATCTCTAAAAGTCGAAGTCTTTCAGAATCAGAGACTGTAATTAGAGGCATGTTCCAATGAATTCTTGTTAACGTCACCTTGCAATTCTCACCCATTCGAGCATTAATAGAGTCTTTTGCTCGTACAAGTATGAGTTCCAATTGTGCATTTATTATGATATCTTTAAAATCTTCAGCAAATCCGAGAAGAGTTTTCAGAGGGACGCAAACGTTGAATTTAGTATTGGTAACAATATCAACATCCTTAGTGGGATGGATCCAACCGCTGTTTCCAAGCATGTTAGATTCAAATGTATTCAGAGAAATCAAATTCTTCATCGTTGACGTAATGCCTGCGTTTTTAATGCTGTCAATAAGCTGCCCATTAAGTTCCAATCGTATACTTTCGAACAAAAATGCCATAGCATTGTTAACCAATTTCGCACTAGTTGGCGTACCCTCAGGTTTTGTAATGCTACCTTCAATAACAATACAACTCTCACAAGGAAGCATGTATAAATTTTCACTTTTAATACGAATATTGATTGAGTCATTTTCATTGATGGCTGAAGGATTCTGTGGGAGAAAGGAATGCGTTTCTTTTTTCACTATCCTCTCCTCAAATATTGGCGATTTAGTAACATTTAAGGGATCCATCGTCGCTTTACTTTATATCCGTATTTTGTGAGTAAGTGTACTGAGCGAGATGTCAATCTCTTGGTTTCAGAAGTTGAACTAACGTGTTCAGTTGATGTGTTAGTCCTGATATAGAAGTTTTGAGGGAACTGTAATCCCATCTTTTTCGAAGATGTAATTCTAGAGTAATAGTTTCACCCCTAAAATCAATCAATCTTCCGTCTTGATCCAGTATTCTAATAGTAATATTATCAATATATTTAGTATTTATTTTGAAATATCGAATGTCGAACGGCTTGTCAGACAAGTGAAAACCTGGGTCAACATTTACAATTAAAGAATGAATTGCATGTGTTGATTGACTGTTTAAAAATGAGCTCCCAGTTAAATTACATTCTATTCTTATAAGAGTGACAGGAAATATGTTAGCTGGGTAATCGGATATGTGTTCATGGACAGCTTCAAGTTTTTTCGATTTAAATCCCAGTATTTTACCTATTGAATCGGGAGCGGTGAAATCAATTTCATGTTGACAATAAATTTGTGTGTGTAATGTGTTATTATTTGCTACTAATTCAAAGGTGATCGGTCGTGTGTGATTGTCTTTGATCATCATTGCATGAGATATATATTTATTGATATCATCGATTTCATACGTTCCCGTGGGTAATGTAATTGTTTTACTTTCCTTCGTTGACTTTGTAATATATGTAAATTTGTTATTCCCATCGTTAACATTGGGTATGGTGTTATATGTTGAAAAATTCACGAGGCCAATTTCATAACCTGAATCTTCATCCAATGTGATTGGTGGATGATAGTTACAACATATCTCTGATGTGTTACCTGTCACCGTGAAAGACATTGTGACAGCATACAAATTGTTACGTTTGCATTTATAGCAAAAATTGAAGAGCTAACTGTCCACATAATTCCGTATTAAACTCTTGATAACGGTTAGTATTATATTTAATTGTTACACCCCGTAAGTAATTAATTATCTCTACAGGTGGGGGGAGGTCTCCAAACGAATCAAAGTAGAATGCTTCATTGTTATTAATTTTATTAAGCGCGACCCAATGCGTTCCGGGTCCCTCATTAGAATCTAAATTAATTACTAATTTTTCTTTATACCATGGTTTCCTTGGCAAAGCATTTCTCATAAATACACCGCGAAAATTTTGTATCCCAAGAAATCGTGCATAATTAAGAATATCAGCATCACTTAGGGCTTTTTTTTAACCGCATTCCCTTACCGCTCTTGTATTGTCTCACATACAAACCCTTTCCTGCCGATGCTTTCTTTGGTGAAATAACTGTTGCAAGTGTTTGTAAACCAGCCAATATTAAAGGGAGAGGTAGCCCACCACCAGTTTTTTTCCCCATTGCAATAGCCTCCATAGTTTTATTATGTCTCATAGATTCTGAAAGTTGCTTTTTATCACTTTTGGCAGAATTTACAGCTTTCGCTATTTGTGCAGCACCACCGGAGAGAGCTCCTAATGCGCTGAGACCTGCGAATATTGGGAGCAGAGAGAGAATTCCACCTCTTTTGGGCCCCTTTATGACTCGAGGTTTCTTCTTCTTCTTCTTATACGTATTGTTTTTTCTTTTCATTGCCGCTTTCAACTTGGAGAGTGTCATGTCTCGCTTTCCAGCACCAAAGAAACGTTTAGCACCCATCACTTTGGAGACAAAAAAAGCAGCAGCCCTCTCACTCG
This sequence comes from Periplaneta americana, assembly GCF_040183065.1. NCBI lineage: Eukaryota > Metazoa > Arthropoda > Insecta > Blattodea > Blattidae > Periplaneta > Periplaneta americana. The sequence continues at coordinate 121,575,022 of NC_091120.1, forward strand.
GTTTGGCGTCAGATGCAGTTACACGTGCTCGGGCTTTGTCTTGTAACACTTTATCAGCTGCGTGTCTTGATGAAAGATCACTGCTTTGTGCATATGCAATATCGTGTTCTCAACACGCCTCGTCTAAAGCATTGACACCCAGTTGACCTTGAGAAATTCTCTTATGCAATTTCGTGCCAGGTCCGCAAAACTGATAGCCTGGTAGATGCAATTCCACTGGTAGCTTGTTGATAATTGTATTTAAAATACCGCGTCCTCTTACGGTACGTTCCCCACCGTGGACAAGCATACTATAAAATAATTTATAAAAAGGTGTTCCTTATATACATATAATGTATTATTCTATAATGTTATGATATTTGTAAAAGCACTTTATACACAATCCAACAAAACACTTTGAACACTGTGTTCGAACAATGCTGTTACACCCTTTTTGCATACATCTCTTTCTCCCTCTAAATGGGATATATTGAACCCAATGATTCATGCAATCATATCGGGATTCTCTGCTATCGTATGTAATCGGGGAACACGTTAGTCGCACATCCAGTTTCTTAGCGTTCATAATTGCAACTGATACGAAAATCATATGTTTGTAACATTATATGGTACCTTGTTGCTTTAAAGCAACAAATGGTCGAAAATGGTATCTTGTTGTTTTAAAGCAACAAACGATCGAAAATGGTATCTTGTTGTTTTAAAGCAACAAATGGTTGAAAATAATACCTTGTTGTTTTAAAGCAACAAATGGTTGAAAATAACACCTTGTTGTTTTAAAGCAACAAATGGTTGAAAATAATACCTTGTTGTTTTAAAGCATCGATATGTTGAAAATGATATCTTGTTGCATATATGTCGAAAATTGTATTCATGTTAAAGTATTTAACAGTTGTAATTACACCTGTATCTATCACTGCAGTGTTTGGCAACAATCAAACAACATGCAAGTTGTGAAGCAAACACAAACGTTACCAATTGAAGTTATAGGAGAAAGTGGAAACGATACAAATTACGTACGACACAGTGCACTATTTCCCAATCACGTGCGATGTATCATATGTGGTCCAAGCAATGCTGGGAAAACAAACTTGTTGTTAAATTGGATTCTTCATAGCTCTGGATTAAAATTCGAAAATATCTACATCTATTCAAAATCCCTATTCCAGCCAAAATACGAATATTTAACCAAAGTATTGGAAAAAGTGCCAGAAATAGGACTTTTTAGATATAATGCCAGCGAGGATATTGTACCATTTGAAGACATAAAAGCAAACTCCGTGTTTGTCTTTGACAACATAATGACTGATTCACAAAAGACAATATCGAAATTGTTTAGTATGGGAAGACATAAAAACCTCGATTTATTTTATCTCGGACAGACTTATGCAAAGATTCCCAAGCACCTCATTCGAGACAACTGCAATTTAATTGTTCTTTTCAAACAGGACAGTATGAACCTGAAGCATATATTTGACAATTTTGTCAATCCAGACATGACTTTTGATCGATTTCAAGAAATGTCCTCCGAGTGTTGGAATAGTGGTGATCGATGTTTAATCATGAATTTAGAAAGCGAATTACACAAGGGGAGATATCGCAAAGGAATAGATTCCTATATAATATGGAAATGATTACTATTCTCTTTACTTAGTATCGAGACTTTGAGAAAGTATGAGTATTGACAAATTTGGACGGAGTGTCTACAGAAGAAGAGAAAAAATAATTCTTCGAGAAGATTTCCCACGCTATAGTGATAAAAACTATCTTATTGGCGACGTAAAACTAAAAGGTGTCAAAACACCGGATGAGCCGGAGGACGCTGCAAATAAACTATACGTGGATAGTGCTATTAAGGAAATTCAACGATATGCCATCGAAAATGATGATAAAATTAAATCGTCTTTGGAAACGTACACGTCAACACTTGTTGACACGACTAGTAGCAATTTTGAAACGCGAATTAAACACTATATTAATGAAACGAATGAACAGACGGTGAAACATGTGCATGAACGTATGCAGCACCAGGAAGCACAATGGGATGCAAAATTACGGAAATATGATGAAGATCGTGCATTATTTGCCATTGCTGAAAAAGTGACTCAAGCAAATGAGTTGAAGAAAGAAATTTATGAAATGACAAACAAGTTCAAAGGTGTTACATTTTTTCATATTGCTTCAACTCCAAAACATGATAATACGAATGTATATAAATTATCCAGTGGACTAAATTACTTTGAAATTCCTATGAATGGTGTAGTAACTGTTACTACAACACCAGCTGATATAATCGTGAAATTAAATGATAAACTATTCAAAAATGGAACGTCTGTTTCCATACGTGATAAGTTATCGTTTCATATGTCTGGTCGCAAGCAGCAGTTAAATGCAACTATAGAACTTGTGTATAAAATAGTGAATGTAGCATGAATATTCACCATTGCATTGCAAGATGTCAGCTGCTACAGCATCTCGAGACAAACTGAAAAGAAATATCATAAAACATTCTCAAGCTGTAAAACGCAAATTCATAGCCTTGAAGCAGGGACAATTGAGCTCTCAGCATGCACTCGGTGAAGCGTTTCAGCCAATTACCACACCTCTACATATGCTAATAAATGAAATGCAGAATACGAAGAAATATGCAGACGATGGAGGAAAGAAGGTAGATTACATCAAAAAGGATATGAAAGAGGAGGAGGAGGAGGAGGAAGAGGAGGAAGATGAGAAACACAACCCCATTGTTAGCATGCATATGCACAATATCTCAAAGCGAACAAAACATAAAGCATATGATAAGGTATATGGTGTTCAGTTTAGTAATAACAAATTGGTGATTGGAAACACACCCTTTAAATTTGACAAAGATCATGTAATTGTGAACAATATACGATACAAGGGAACCTCTGGTTTATATAATTTACTGTTTCTCAACAACCCACCGGATGGTAGTTATGATGATCAGGACATATATAAATACAAAGATATTTTAATTTCCACTAACGCACATCGTGTTGATTATGATCCGAAACAGAAGCTAAGGAGAGCAAATACCAAGAAGTATTACGATATTATTTTTCCATTGTTTCAGAAGCGTGGTGGAAGTTGGAAAGTTTCTCTACCAAATCATAAAATAGAATATAAGCATTGGGATGATCCGAATGAATTAGTTGAACGCCTTGACCTTCTCATGTCATCACGCTACGCTGGAAATACCGGTGTGGATAACGAAATCTATGCTATAGAAGAGGAATTGCGTGAAGGTGGATACATAGAATGAGCAAAGAGGGGATTGCACAAGAACTTCATAAACCAGCTCGGAAAAATTTTCAAAGACGTCATGTCATCACTAAAGGTTTATTTGACCTCTTTCAAAGCGATCTCATTGAACTCATTCCCTATGCTAAGCAAAATAAAGGATTTAAATATATACTGGTAGTAATAGATGTGTATTCCAAATATGCTTGGGCGAAAGAACTTAAAAATAAAACCGGTAAAGAAGTGACATCTGCCATGCATTCATTGCTAAGCGGAATGGCAAAGGCTCCGAAAAATTTGCAAACAGACTGGGGAAAAGAGTACTACAATAAACATTTTAAATTTCTAATGGAAAATTACAACATCAATCACTACTCGGTGTTTTCTACAACAAAAGCATGTATCGCCGAGAGATTCATCAGGACACTCAAGTCACACATGTTTCGAGAGTTTACGGCGCGTGGATCCTACAGATGGTTGGAGCTATTGCCACAGCTCATTGAGAAGTACAATGCCACCGTACATTCAACTACAAAGATGAGACCCATGGATGTTACTAACAATCAACTCCTTCATACAGTGTACGAGCAACAACCAGTGCGACGAGGAAGACAAAAGTTTCGAGTGGGTGATTTAGTGAGAATATCAAAGTACAAGAAGCTGTTTACCAAGGGCTACCTACCATCGTGGAGTACTGAAATATTCGAAGTGAAAAAAGTGCAACAGACTCAGCCAACGACTTACATACTTCATGATCTAGAAGGTGCACCCATTTTAGGAGCATTCTACACCGAGGAACTTCAAAAGACAAACTTTCCAGATGTTTATTTAGTTGAAAAAATTTTGAGGAGGAAGGCTGGGAAGGTGTATGTGAAGTGGTATGGGTTTCCTAACTCAAAGAACAGTTGGATTGATGAGGGTGATGTATTGAAATAAAAACAAGTTTCTGCACAAGCACTGTAAATTTATTATGAGTTAATAAAACGTATATAAAATACAATATTCTTATTATTTAAACACACTCTTGCACACATCTTCTTTTACATGGAGGTTCATCATATCCATGTGGCACTGTATTAACACCATCTTGTAATATTACTCTTTTGTCGTCAAAAGAATTTAAAGTCACTTTATTTACACACATTGTAAACACATTATGAAAATATGATCTAATAGAATTGTTTCTTGAGTAAGTAGGAATACCAGATTCACGACATGATGCATAATCTGCAAACGTGATTTCATTCCTAATTACACTTTTCTTAATACCTTTCAGTTTTGTTATTTCAAAATCGGAACACTTCAAGGCGTACACTTTAGCCTTCAAACCTACAAACTCATCAATATGTGAATTTGGAATTTCATCCTTGAACTTCCCAAGCACACCTTTATTCTGTAGTGAATATAAAATATGATTTGGTGAATACACACTAGTATCCAAATGATCCCGTACATTTTGCAGATCGTGGTACAAATCATCTGTTTGAGCAAGATATATAAAACTGTCTGTGTCCATGTAACACAACTTAAATTTGTCACCAATCTGTTCTTTCATAATGCGATGGTGAAAATTGTACATGTGCACTTTTGAAAGTTCTAAAATACACATACCTACATACAATGCTTTATCAAACAAAATTTGAGTTTGTCTTAAATGAATACCCACCAGGTTTTCAGCATAAATTACTCGGTCGAGAAAGTATGGTTTGGAAATGAGTTTTTTCAGTTTCTCATCATTTGAAACTAATCTGAAATGTGTTCTTTTTCGAACATTTTCCATTGTCTTTCCAAATACCGCATTATTCATAAGCTTGAAAAAATCTTTTTCAAAATCATTGTTTGCATTTCTACGCATTTCAGTATTCAAATCAATGTATTGTTTTAACCAATGTGATTGCTTGAATTTTATAACACGATGTATTTTCACAATTTGCAAGCCATGATCCACTGCCTGTTGCAAAAGTTTGTAGTGTGCCACATAGTTTTGTTTGGAATGCAGTGTTGTCAACAATTTTTTATGCTTTCCACCTGGTGGTTTTGCAAATTCCGCACAAAATGGTAACTCTTTATGTTTTTCAAACAGATGATTTGGATACTCTATATCCACCTCTAGAACATAACCTATTTCACTATCATCATTTACTGCTTGAAGATCAAAATGATGTATTTCCTGATCTGTTAGACATGCAAATCCCCCGTATGGTAATTTTTGAGACATGGCGAATCCATACAAATTATTCGCATCCACGTAGTAAATTGCAGAAGGGGGTTTAGAATCATCGAAAATGTCGCTTTTAGGATCGTTCGCAACTGCATGACGAGTCACACATTGACAGATTCCACCACGTATTCCTTGTTCGAAAAGTAATAGCATAATCATATCCTTAATCAATTGCAATTCAACACCCGTTAATTTCAACATTGCTGAATAGGCAAGTCCTGGCACTGTATAGTAATACATACAATCTAAATCGTATGCTTTGAGACACATTTCGCGAAAATTTTCAAACACATCCGTTAAGATGAGGGTGTCGGATTTTAAGTATAAATCTGAATACTCCCCCAGCGTCTGAATATTGAATGTCTCCCAAACAGATTTTGCATGATTATAGTCCTCTTCAGTGATATGCTCATTAGTTAATTTGCTGAAAAAGTTCTCCTTCGGCGGTAGACAGTTGTCCTCTAGTCTATCTGACGTTGTTAAATAGTCATAGGGAAAAACACCCTTACGACAAACAAGATCAAATTTATTTTTGAAGTTTTTTTTCGTTTCCGAAAACTTATCTTTGGGCAAGTTGTCTGCTAATTGTGCTAAACTGGATGGCATAAACCGAAAAGAATCAAGAAATCGCATTTGCATATAACGCTTTCTTCTGTACATGCAAGGAACATTTTTAACAAAACTAATGTACTTTTCCTGCGTGTTTGGTAAAACTTGAATGAGGTTGTCATCATAACCCAATTCCTTCACAATAAAATGTCCATCATATGATGACAAATTATGCAGTACAATTGGAATAAAGTGTTGATGCTGATACCTCAAATTACACTCATTGTGAGCAGCACCGCGAAATATCCCCGTCAAATGATCATGATCACGAACTTTATAATTATCACCTATAAAATCACCCTTTTTACAAATGTGACATATATTTTCTTTCAAGTATGCATCATTTTCTTCACTGGTTAGTGGAATCATTTCTTTAATATCCTGAAATAGTATTTGTTCAATTTTTTTCGTCTCCATCACCATGTCTTGTACGAAATGGTTTGCCGCATCACGCCCTCTGTACAATTTCATGTCTGTGTACGTATCCTGACTATCCTTAAGAACATAGCAATAACTAAACGGTGTATGTTTCTGATATTGCACCGTATAACTAGAGTCTGGATTCCCATGACAATTCTCAATGGGCTCTAGTAGACACTCAAAATCCGCATAAATCACAAATCTCACCTTCTGTGAAAACTCGGGATGATCAAAAGACAGGTAATCTTTATACGGAAATACTGATCTAACAGCACTAAATTGTGAACATACGCTCTCGTGATCCTTCAATCGTTCTGCACATGACCTAACCTCATTATGTCGAAAATATGCAAAACACCGTTTACAAACAGCAATTTGACTACCAACAGCAGCTGTCAGTTGAGGCCGTACGAGTGCGCTGAAATTTGTTATGCAACAGTAATGTGATGTGATTTCATTACTAATGTATAACAAATCCCTATGATCTGGTAATTCCTTTTCACACATTCTAAGAGGAAATACATCATCATTATCATCAAGTGCAAACACATTTATTGAAATATCATTGCGTTTTTCAAATTTTGCAATGTCATTAATTCCCACGGGGAAGTCAATGCACCAATCATATTTACATTCTAAATCTGGTCTATTCTCATAGCTCAACATAAGGTCCTTGTCTCTATCGAGAAATTTCGATAGTATGCAATACTTAAAACAATAGATATCACTGTTGGCAATGTTTACTAAAGATTTTGAATTTTTGTACCTGCGAGGAAGTTCTATATATGCACTTCCGCCCATCAATGGCGTATATTTATTTACTCGCAATTCTAATTTATGTAATTTGACATAAAATAAACCCGAACCCTTCGTACTACATTCTTCAAACTCTTTCAGAATCTTTTCCTTTTGTTTGTTGATAAATTCCCTGATATCCGAATACTGATATAACACATCATTTTTACTTTTAAAATTATGAAATATTGTCTCGTTGTGAACATTGGCAAACATACATTCAACAAATATGTTAAATTTTAAAGCTTGAATGTGTCTTTAAAATGTCTTGCATTTCATTAGTGACACATTCTAAAATATCTTTCAATTCACTCTCATGATTTGTCAGATTTAGAGCAATATAAGTCTTCAAACGATTTTTGAAAGCTCTATCCGATAACGCAAACACAGATCCGGAACATACTTGACTGGATGTTGACGCCACCATTGGGACAGCATCCGCTCCAGAGATCGGTTGTGCAACCATGCCTGATGTTGATGTTGGGATAGCAACCCCTCCCGAGAAAGGTGACGTCACCATCTCGGATGCAGAGGTAGATGCCGGCATAACATCAACCCGTGCGATGTTCATCACAGGTGCAGCGTTTTCATCTCCATTCACTTTCTCATAAGCCCCTTTGACATCTGTAACCTGATATACAATTAATCATTAATATTGTCATAAGTATTAAACAAACTTAGTATGTGTTTATATTTACGTACTTATCATATTATGGTTTTTCACATGCTGGACCATATGTCTTTCGAGTTTGACAACTGTACCACATAGTTTACACTTGAACCTGGATGTGTTGTGCGTTTCTTCTTTATGTCGTGCCAATATCTTTTTGGTTGAATAGATTTTTTCACATATATCACATTTGTTCTCCATTTTTGTTCTTTATGTGGTTAATTGCTGAATAATGCCTTCCACATCCGTCGTCTCCTCCAAAGCTTCACGTTTCCTCTTTCCTCCTCTTTTAATTGTCTGCTGAAAACAATAATGTAAGTTAGCCTTGCATACAGTACACACTACATAATTTGTTGAAAGAACAAACGAAAATACACTCACCGCTTTGTGGTTAGGGCATGTTACAATACAATTCTCCCGCCAAAATCTATTTTTCCTGTTGGCTTTTTTCTCCTCATCAACGACCACTTTCACAATTTCAGGTTTCTGTTAAACAAAACAATAACAAATATAATCATTATGCATCACAAATACAGTTGTACTTCATATAAAAAAAAGAAAAAGAAATACACTTACCGGTTTATAGTTGGGGCATGTGTCATCACATCTCTCCCGATAAAATCTTTTTCTTGCTGCTTTCACAACCACATCCACACTCTCTGGCTTCTGCACAAAAACAAAATAACAAATATAGCCATTATGTATATCATATCAGAATTAGTTAAAGAAATAACCACACTCTACTCACCTCTTTGTAAGTGAGGCAGCTTAATAGCCATTATGTATATCATATTAGAATTAGTTAAAGAAATAACCACTTGTGAGGCAGCTAATAGCCATTATGTACATCATATTAGAATTAGTTAAAGAAATAACCACACTGTACTGACCTCTTTGTAAGTGAGGCAGCAAATAGCCATTATGTATATCAGAATTAGTTAAAGAAATAACCACACTGTACTCACCTCTTTGTAAGTGAGGCAGCTAGGATCGCACAGTTCTCGCCAGACGCGTAAATGTGACTCGCAAGGATTGCTGCATTCAATCAGGTGCTCGCCATTACCTAGACATGTATTGCTGTGGTAGGTATCCTAATGTGCTGAAATTGAATTTAAAAAAAGAATTTCCGTATTACCACATGGTAACACTAATGAGTAATCAGTATGTAACTGATTTTCTCCATGTATTATTCTCTTCACCTCTGTATATATTTTATTAGAGTCGTTTATGTAGTACTTCCGAACGATTTGGTGCGGCTCATCCAACCATTCATTTCTCATACCAGTTGGATATGAATATATTACCTCAAATGGCAATTTCCAATGTTCTTCTTTTGTTATTAGTGGAATGTTCTTCAAAGCGTTACTGTCCATGACTCCTCATCACGCCCTAATACTTCCGCTTTTATACCAGTGACATGGAGCAAAAAACTCTTTCGCAACTGAACTTTCTCCTCAACCGGCTGGGCTGCGGAAGGTCAGCCGGTGTACACCGAACACACGACACGTGTCGAGGTGTGGTTCACCTTGTCACTTGCCCTGCTGAGGTCAACACGTCGCGCTTCCACTTTCACATTTGGTTCGAGGTGAATTACAAACAACGGACCTCAACACATGTCGAGATGTTTGCCTTGGATCTTATGTAACACACCTTTCACTTTCACATGGATCCAAAACTCCTCCCTCTCACATTCTCTCCATGCTCATTCGTCAATCGCTTTTCCACACCACTCGCTTGCAAATCCCCATTCACCAATCACAAAACAGCTCCCCTTATCCCTCCTTTGACCACGCCCCCTTTCCCCCTACCCCCTCTTTTGACCACACCCCCTTTCCCCTCACCCCTCATTTGGTCACGCCTCCTTCCCCCACCCCTCCTTGGGCCACGCCCATGGGAGCCCGGAAGCCCTTGACGTCAGCTTCATTTCCTTACTACTATTGTTACATCTGGAACTGCTCGAAAATTAAGAGTGAGATGGAGATAGTGTTAACCTTTTAAGAAAAGGTTATTCTGAAACTTGGAATGACACAAAAATTCACGTAAGATACTGCGTCACGAAGATCGTGGTACTCAAAATTTTAGAAGAAACTGATCATAGGTTAGAATATCATAAAAACAGCTAGGACAAAGCTGAAAACTAGTCAACTAGGTAACATAAACTGAGTTTCTATTTTAACACATGAAAGTGGTTATTATAACTACATGTACATGGGAAATATAAGTAAATTAATACACAATATGCATTCAAATATAACAAAACTTAATAGGTATATTAACTTTCATTTATTAGAATTATATTATAGCTAGCGATAAAATATGTTTCCACTGGCTTTAAAATACAGGGACATCATTTTATTTTTACTAACATTTTTAATATTAACCTGGCTATAATTTTAGAGAACCGAAAACACCGTTTGCTACCCCTTTCCACAACTGTAGTTCGATGATACTGGCGTAAAACACAACAAATCACTTTACTAGGTATAGGAGGGAAGAAAAGTAGTTCATCCATTTACGTAAACTACGAAATATCGCGATTTTGAGTTCGATAATTTGCATTAGGTTTTTGTTTAATCAAAATGCAGTCCTTTATTAAGAATAAGTGTTTTTTACTCACGAACTGAGTTTCCGTGCGAACGTATTCATTATGCAGTGTATATTATACTGTCTACAGCACATTAGCCTACAATATAGAGAATGAAGTTAAATTGAAAAATAATCATAATATGGATATTTAAACATATTTTTTAAAATGGTGACCGTTCATTTCGATACAGGCTTCAGTTCTTTTGTGCATATTATCGCACTATTGATTATTGCATCTAATTCCAATTGCCAGTTTCGTCCTTCGTACTAGTAACTCATGTTGAAATAATTCTTTACCTACTCTATAAAAGAGTACTTATGTACTGTAAATTCAATCTTCACTTCAGCCCGACCCGCACAGATAAAATTACTCAGACATGCTATCTACTGTCCGTCCAAGTGGTTATGCCTCAGGTCGTAGAAAGGGGGGGGGGAAATCACGTGACAGTTAATTACTTAAGGAGGCCATTTTATTTAAGTTATTTTAAACAGTTGTATAATATTACGTAAACGTCCAATTCCTAACAGAAATTAATGTTTTCAGAAAAGGGCTAAGACAGCCCAGCTTTTACAGAGGGGCGAGCAGAAGCTGGTGTGGGAAACCAGGATGCGACTTAGGCAAACAGACAATAGTACCTGTGCGAAAATATGATTCAATATTGAAAGCTCTTTCGTCACTGGAAAACGCGAACATATTTCTGGAACGTACTATACTCACTAAATCAGTCCTGTTTACTATATGCGGCTTTGATTCTGTGTGGAGTACTGTTCTAAGTTTATTAGTAGAAGGGGTGGGAGTGAAGTACATTCAAAAACTCAGGTAGAATAAAAATTGAAGTAAAAATAAAATGATGCCCCTGTAGAAGCGAAACAACTGGATTCATGGAATTTATAATCGTTTTCTTTCCAAAGGAAATTTCATTTTCCAGCAGGATAACCACCCCTCGCACATCGCCATAAATGTTCAAAGACGGTTCACGGAAAGGCATTAAAAAGAGGAAAATTGATAAATATCGAGACAACCCACCTTAAAATCCAGATCAGTTGTGGGATCAAGTTCTGGCTACCTGAGAAGATCTCGCTGAGGATCAGAACTATTTCCACGATCTGATTGACTCAATACCCCGAAGATGCCAGGAAGTGACAGACACCAGTGGCATGTGGACAAAATATTAGATCCACATGCGTATTTTTCTTTAATTTGTTTGTTTATCTTTATTGTATTTCGGGAAGAAAATTGATCTCTCAGGAGTTTTCTTAATTCTCCTAGTGGAGCTAGTGTTGCGAAATAATTCGTTTCACTACAAAAAATAGAAAATGAAAATAGGTAACATGTAAAAAAAATACTTACGTTAATAAAAAACACTTCTCACTGAGAATCGAACTCAAGTTCCAGGCTTGACAAGACAGCATGTTAATGACTGCTCCACCACAGCGGCGCGACGTATTAAGCGTTACGAGGCATATAATAGGTGGTCGGCTTGAAGTCGACGGAGACAGCGCATATAAACGTACTCGTGTAAATCGCGGCCAAAATTTCAACATTTCCACTACCAAGAGACACAACAAAAATGTTTTCTAATGCTGTACACGATTTGCGATTTAGTAACTGTGGTTTCGTATAAAGATGTTCTGATATAGTTATGAAAAATTCATAGATCGCATTTATTTATCCTTAATGAGCCATTACTTACTGTTCATTAAATGTTAAGAAAATTTGGTTGGTGAGCAGCTCGCATTTTAGTGAATCGTTCAATATTTTCATGTTCCGTAGTTAATGTTTCATTTGAACTGATTTACTGAAGGTTGCTGAAACCGCCCCATAGACGTAGTTTGCTAAATATACAGTGGTAATGCTCAAATGTCACTGTGTGATGTGAGTTATTCCATGTATATCATCGATTTAAAAATGTGTCACATTAATAGCATTACTGATACAAGAATTACATTCAATACTTACTTACTTAAAAATGGCTTTTAAGGAACCCGAAGGTTCATTGCCGCCCTCACATAAGCCCGCCAGCGGTCCCTATCCTGTGCAAGATTAATCCAGTCTCAATCATAACCCACCTCCCTCAAATTCATTTTAATATTATCCTCCCATCTACGTCTCGGCCTCCCTAAAGGTCTTTTTCCCTCCGGTCTCCCAACTAACACTCTATATGCATTTCTGGATTCGCCCATACGTGCTACATGCCCTGCCCATCTCAAACGTCTGGATTTAATGTTCCTAATTATGTCAGGTGAAGAATACAATGCGTGCAGTTCTGTGTTGTGTAACATTCTCCATTCTCCTGTAACTTCATCCCGCTTAGCCCCAAATATTTTCCTTAGCACCTTATTCTCAAACACCCTGAACCTATGTTCCTCTCTCAGAGTCAGAGTCCAAGTTTCACAACCATACAGAAGAACCGGTAATATAACTGTTTTATAAATTCTAACTTTCAGATTTTTCGACAGCAGACTGGATGATAAGAGCTTCTCAACCGAATAATAACACGCATTTTCCATATTTATTCTGCGTTTAATTTCCTCCCGAGTGTCATTTATATTTGTTACTGTTGCTCCAAGATATTTGAATTTTTCCACCTCTTCGAAGGATAAATCTCCAATTTTTATATTTCCATTTCGTACAATATTCTGGTCACGAGACATAATGATATAATTCATATAATCATTCAATATTATATATATATATATATATATATAAACAAAGAATTAACACCGTGCACGCACACACAACGGCTGTTTGCTTAGTTCCTCGAGGACTGCGGCGCGAATTAGTGCGCCGCTGCTGCTTCCCAAGTGACGACATGCGCAGTAGAAAACGAGTTTGAATCAACCGTCTGCTACACCTTTATATTCCCACCAGCACTAGACAAATGCGATGGGATTTGTTGATTTAATTCATGATTATATAGCTTAAAATCTCGCAAAAACCAAATTTTTAGAGAAATTTTGTATGAGTGGGAAATCGAAACAGTAGGATACAAATGGTGGGTACTAACTGGCTCCCGATGGCTCCCCAAGTGACGTCATAGTACTAACTGGCTCCCATGTGACGTCATAGTGGGCGTGGCCAAAGTATTACTTCAGAAGTGGGTGGGGTAAAAGTATGACGTCAGAATTGGGAGTGGCTAAAGTATGACGTCACGGAGGGTGTGGGGGGCTTAAAGTATGACGTATGAAAAGGGCGTAACTTAAATTACGTCATAAATGGCTATCTAAGAGTTCAAAGTTAAAGTGTGAAGTCATGCACAAGTGCAGGTATGTAATTGCAGTTGTGGCATGACAAGTTCATACAAGTTTGTATATTGGGGGGGGGGGGTGAAAGACACAAGTTCATACATGTTTGAAAATCCCACAATCGCTATCTGCTATGTGTGCAAATATTATGCTGATTTACATCCGGCGATTGTTCTCGCACTGATATCTGCTATGTATGCAAATATTATGCAAGCTCACATCCGGCGAGTGTCCAAGAATTAAACTATCACACTTAAACACATACATTCTTTTTCTTAATATTATTAAGATTCTAATGTAATGATAATTTAATTGATGGGGAATGGGTTGGGTGATGGATATTGGAATGTGGGACATAAGTTGTTGCACTTTCCGATAAAAAATTAATCCAGCACGTCACGTCATTCACAAGTGCAGGTATGTAATTGAAGTTGGGGCGTAATGTAATAGTTTGCTTTACATATGTTCATACAACATTGTATAGTTGAAAGACACAAGTTCATACATGTTTGAGATTTCACCTACACAATGATGTGATTACACGTGCAAATATTATGCAAGCTCACATCCGGCGATGAAATTGCTGAGTTATGATAAAAGCATGTTTTTGAAGCACCTGCAACGTGTCATATTACACAAATATTGCATTATGCAAATAATATGCAAGCTGTTAATTCACATCCGGCGATTTTTCTCGCAGCGTCTTATGATACGCAAATATTGTATAAGCGCTTTCTGCTGTGTGCAAATATTATGCAAGGTTGCTAATTTTACTGGTTGTAGTTTAAGCAAATTGCTGACTAATTGATAAAAAAATATTAAGATTCTAATGTACTGGTAATTGAATTGATAAATAATAATGGGAAATGGAAATTGGAATGGAGGAATTATTGATGGCGTAAATGGTTGTACTTTAAGCCAATTGGTGAGTAATTGATAAAAAAATAATCTAGCACATTTGTAAATTAAACACATACATTCTTCTTATTCTTCTTCTCATTGTTATTATTATTCGTCATAAAGAAGATTAAAGTGTGAAGTTATAAATTTGTAATTGAAGTTGGAAATGGGCGAGGGCTGTTTATAATTTGAAATACATAGGCCTACGTTTATATTGGCGTAACTTAAAGTGTGATGTTATAAATTTGTAATTGAAGTTGGAAATGAGGGGGGGGGAATTTGATAAAATTCTAATGTAATAGTAATTTAATTGATAAATAGTAATGGGGAAGGGAAATTCGCAAGTGTTAATTGAAATTGGAATGGGGGAATTATTAATGGCGTAAATGGTTGTACTTTAAGCCAATTGATAAAAAAAATTAATCTAGCACACTTGTAAATTAAACACATACACTCTTCTCATATTATTATTATTCCAATGTAATACATTTTCAAGTAAAATTGAGTGGTTTGTTTAGCGTATTTAATTTAAGTCATACATTATTACCCACATTAAATTCATCAGAATGTGACATTATTATTTCGTAATACAGTAATTGTAGCAGATAAATCAATGTAGATGTATATGTTGTGTAATGTTATTACATATGCATAAGTGTGCAAATATTATGCAAGCTTGCTGAATCACTTCCGGCGACGATGCAATTGCTGAGTAATGATAAAAACATGTTTTTGAAGCACCTGGAACGTGTTATATTACACAAATATTGCATGATGCAAATAATATGCAAGCTGTTAATTGACATCCGGCGATTGTTCTCGCAGCGTCTTATGTTACACAAATATTGTATTGATTACAAGTGAATAATCACTATCTGCTATGTGTGCAAATATTATGCCAGATTTCTAATTTTACATCCGGCGATGAAATTGCTGAGTGATGATAAAAAAAAAATTACACAAATATTGCATGATGCAAATAATATGCAAGTGTTAATTCATATCCGGCGATTGTTCTTGCAGCGTCTTTTGTTACACAAATATTGTATTGCCTAATAGTTATCTGCTATGTGTGCATTATTAAATTGAATATTAATTGCTACTTTGTGCTGTATTTTACAGGATGTTTACTTTAACCATAAATACAATTTTTGACCTATACTACTTCTGCTCTGAACGTCTCAAATCATATTGTATGATAGGTCCAATATATTGCACCTTTTCAATAATTACTTAAGTTGGTGCTGTTTATTCGTACGTGATATTTGATTAAAAAACAATCGCAGAACATGGCATTGGCGTAACTTAAAGTGTGACGTTATAAATTTGTAACTGAAGTTGGAAATGGGGGATGGGGGTAATAATTTGAAATACACAGGGCGTAACACAAAGTGTGGCGTCATTCACAAGTGCAGGTATGTAATTGAAGTTGGGGCGTAACGTAATAATTTGAATTACATATGTTCATACAAGTTTGTATAGTTGAAAGACACAAGTTCATACACGTTTGAGATTTCACCTACACAATGATGTGATTACACGTGCAAATATTATGCAAGCTCACATCCGGTGATGCAATTGCTGAGTAATAATAAAAAAATGTTGTTGAAGCACCTGAAACGTGTTATATTACACAAATATTGCATGATGCAAATAATATGCAAGCTGTTAATTCACATCCGGCGATTGTTCTCGCAACGTCTTATGTTACACAAATATTGTATTGATTAGATGTGAATTATTATTATTATTATTATTATTATTATTATTATTATTATTATTATTATTATTATTATTATTATTATTATTAGTATTATTATTATTCCAATGTAATACATTTTGAGTGGATTGTTTAGTGTATTTAATTTAAGCCATACATTTTTACCCACATTAAATTCATCAGAATGTGACATTATTATTATTATTAATATTATTATTATTATTATTATCATTATTATTATTATTAATATTATTATTATTATTATTATTATTATTATTATTATTATTATTCCAATTTAATACATTTTGAAGTAACTTTTATTGGTTTTATTTTAAGCCATATGTTATTAGCGAAAGTATGATTTAGAGCAGTTCGTATTATTCACTTAAACTCCGGAGTAGTATAATATTATACTGTTTTAAGTGGATCATAAAGAAAGTGAAATTCTAAAGAAAGAGATTGAGTATGACATGATACGTTGGAATTTATATTAATGGTGTCTTTAGCCTTACAAAAGTAATCAATAAACTAATAAAAACAATATTATATTACAAAGCAAAGTTACCTAGATACTGTATCTGTTTTAGGTGTAACTAATATTACACAACAAAACTCATATCACATTATGCTTTTAAGGTGATATTTGTGAAAAAACTTCCTATCATCAGAATATTAAATTATTTTCTCGAAATCTGCTGAAGCATATTCGATATATGCTATGTGATGCAAGCCTGCATTAACATCCTGTGATTGTTTGACGACCACCTGCAATGTATTATATTACACAAATACTGCATGCACATAATAGCTATCAACTATTTTCAGCAAATATTATGCTAGCTTGCAATACAGCATGTCGTTGCAATAACGCAACAGCATGTCGTTGCAATAACGCAACAGCATGTCGCTGCAATAACGCAACGGCATGTCTTTGCAATAACGCAACAGCATGTCGTAAGGGTGATTATGAAGAATGTTCGAATTGTAATAAATGTGTTTTTGTAAATAGTATTGCACTGTATTTTTTTTTCTGTATTAACCATCCATTTCCATCTCACATAATCAAAGGGTTGGGTTCGGTTTAGAGTTCCAAATGGGGAATGGGTTATTAACCTATAACACTCTCCTTTCAAATATTAGTAATCCTTTTCCATTATTAACAATTGGTATATAGGTTTTCAAATATTAATCATCCCTAAGACATATACGTTACAACTTGTCGAAAATCGTAATCTTGCGACATATACGTTACAACTTGTCGAAAATCGTAATCTTGCGACATATACGTTACAACTTGTCGAAAATCGCAATCTTGCGACATATACGTTACAACTTGTCGAAAATCGTAATCTTGCGATATATACGTTACAACTTGTCGAAAATCGTAATCTTGCGACATATTCGTCACAACTTGTCGAATATCGTAATCTTGCGACATATACGTTACAACTTGTCGAAAACCGTAATCTTGCGACATAAACGTTACAACTTGTCGAATATCGTAATCTTGCGACATATATGTTACAACTTGTCGAAAATCGTAAGCTTACGACATATACTTTACAACTTGTCGAAAATCGTAATCTTGTTACATTTACGTTACAACTTGTCGAAAATCGTAATCTTGCAACATATACGTTACAACTTGTCGAAAATCGTAATCTTGCGACATATACGTTACAACTTGTCGAAAATCGTAATCTTGCGGCATATACGTTACAACATGTCGAAAATCGTAATCTTGCGACATATACGTTACAACTTGTCGAATATCGTAATCTTGCGACATATACGTTACAACTTGTCGAAATTCGTAATCTTGCGACATATACGTTACAACTTGTCGAATATCGTAATCTTGCGACATATACGTCACAACTTGTCGAAATTCGTAATCTTGCGACATATACGTTACAACTTGTCGAAAATCGTAATCTTGAGACATATACGTCACAACTTGTCGAAAATCGTAATCTTGCGACACATACGTTACAACTTGTCGAAAATCGTAACCTTGCGACATATACGTTACAACTTGTCGAAAATCGTTTAATATTGGAAAAGGATTACTAATATTTGAAAGGAGAGTGTTATAGGTTAATAACCCATTCCCCATTTTGGAACTCTAAACGAACCCAACCCTTTGATTATTTGAGATGGAAATGGATGGTTAATACAGAAAAAAATTACAGTGCAATACTATTTACAAAAAACACATTTATTACAATTCGAACATTCTACATAATCACGCTTACGACATGATGTTGCGTTATTGCAACGACATGCTGTTGCGTTATTGCAACGACATGCTGTTGCGTTATGGCAAAGACATGCTGTTGCGTTATTGCAACGTCATGCTGTTGCGTTATTGCAACGTAATGCTGTTGCGTTATTGCAACGACATGCTATTGCGTTATTGCAACGACATGCTGTTGCGTTATTGCAACGACAAGCTGTTGCGTTATTGCAACGACATGCTGTTGCGTTATTGCAACGACATGCTGTATTGCAAGCTAGCATAATATTTGCTGAAAATAGTAGTTAGCTATTATGTGTATGCAGTGTTTGTGTTATATAATACATTGCAGGTTGTCGCCAAACAATCACAGGATGTTAATGCAGGCTTGCATCACATAGCATATATCGAATATGCTTCAGCAGATTTCGAAAAATAATTTAATATTCTGATGATAGGAAGTTTTTTCACAAATATTACCTTAAAAGCACAATGTGATAAGAGTTTTGTTGTGTAATATTAGTTACACTTAAAACAGATACAGTATCTAGGTAACTTTGCTTTGTAATTTAATATTGTTTTTATTAGTTTATTGATTACTTTTGTAAGGCTAAAGACCCCATCAATATAAATTCCAACTTATCATGTCATACTCAATCTCTTTCTTTAGAATTTCACTTTCTTTATGATCCACTTAATACAGTATAATATTATACTACTCTGGAATTGAAGTGAATATTACGAACTGCTCTAAATCATACTTTCGCTAATAATATATGGCTTAAAATAAAACCAATAAAAGTTACTTCAAAATGTATTAAATTGGAATAATAATAATAATAGTAATAATAATAATACTAATAATAATAATAATAATAATAATAATAATAATAATAATAATAATGTCACATTCTGATGAATTTAATGCGGGTAAAAATGTATGGCTTAAATTAAATACACTAAACAATCCACTCAAAATGTATTACATTGGAATAATAATAATACTAATAATAATAATACTAATAATAATAATAATAATAATAATAATAATTCACATCTAATCAATACAATATTTGTGTAACATAAGACGTTGCGAGAACAATCGCCGGATGTGAATTAACAGCTTGCATATTATTTGCATCATGCAATATTTGTGTAATATAACACGTTTCAGGTGCTTCAACAACATTTTTTTATTATTACTCAGCAATTGCATCACCGGATGTGAGCTTGCATAATATTTGCACGTGTAATCACATCATTGTGTAGGTGAAATCTCAAACGTGTATGAACTTGTGTCTTTCAACTATACAAACTTGTATGAACATATGTAATTCAAATTATTACGTTACGCCCCAACTTCAATTACATACCTGCACTTGTGAATGACGCCACACTTTGTGTTACGCCCTGTGTATTTCAAATTATTACCCCCATCCCCCATTTCCAACTTCAGTTACAAATTTATAACGTCACACTTTAAGTTACGCCAATGCCATGTTCTGCGATTGTTTTTTAATCAAATATCACGTACGAATAAACAGCACCAACTTAAGTAATTATTGAAAAGGTGCAATATATTGGACCTATCATACAATATGATTTGAGACGTTCAGAGCAGAAGTAGTATAGGTCAAAAATTGTATTTATGGTTAAAGTAAACATCCTGTAAAATACAGCACAAAGTAGCAATTAATATTCAATTTAATAATGCACACATAGCAGATAACTATTAGGCAATACAATATTTGTGTAACAAAAGACGCTGCAAGAACAATCGCCGGATATGAATTAACACTTGCATATTATTTGCATCATGCAATATTTGTGTAATTTTTTTTTTATCATCACTCAGCAATTTCATCGCCGGATGTAAAATTAGAAATCTGGCATAATATTTGCACACATAGCAGATAGTGATTATTCACTTGTAATCAATACAATATTTGTGTAACATAAGACGCTGCGAGAACAATCGCCGGATGTCAATTAACAGCTTGCATATTATTTGCATCATGCAATATTTGTGTAATATAACACGTTCCAGGTGCTTCAAAAACATGTTTTTATCATTACTCAGCAATTGCATCGTCGCCGGAAGTGATTCAGCAAGCTTGCATAATATTTGCACACTTATGCATATGTAATAACATTACACAACATATACATCTACATTGATTTATCTGCTACAATTACTGTATTACGAAATAATAATGTCACATTCTGATGAATTTAATGTGGGTAATAATGTATGACTTAAATTAAATACGCTAAACAAACCACTCAATTTTACTTGAAAATGTATTACATTGGAATAATAATAATATGAGAAGAGTGTATGTGTTTAATTTACAAGTGTGCTAGATTAATTTTTTTTTATCAATTGGCTTGAAGTACAACCATTTACGCCATCAATAATTCCCCCATTCCAATTTCAATTAACACTTGCGAATTTCCCTTCCCCATTACTATTTATCAATTAACTTACTATTACATTAGAATTTTATCAAATTCCCCCCCCTCATTTCCAACTTCAATTACAAATTTATAACATCACACTTTAAGTTACGCCAATATAAACGTAGGCCTATGTATTTCAAATTATAAACAGCCCTCGCCCATTTCCAACTTCAATTACAAATTTATAACGTCACACTTTAATCTTCTTTATGACGATTAATAATAATAATAATAATGAGAAGGAGAATAAGAAGAATGTATGTGTTTAATTTACAAATGTGCTAGATTATTTTTTATCAATTACTCACCAATTGGCTTAAAGTACAACCATTTACGCCATCAATAATTCCTCCATTCCAATTTCCATTTCCCATTATTATTTATCAATTCAATTACCTGTACATTAGAATCTTAATATTTTTTATCAATTACTCAGCAATTGGCTTGAAGTACAACCAGTAAAATTAGCAACCTTGCATAATATTTGCACACAGCAGAAAGCGCTTATACAATATTTGCGTATCATAAGACGCTGCGAGAAAAATCGCCGGATGTGAATTAACAACTAGCATATTATTTGCATCATGCAATATTTGTGTAATATGACACGTTGCAGGTACTTCAAAAACATGCTTTTATCATTACTCAGCAATTTCTTCGCCGGATGTGAGCTTGCATAATATTTGCACGTGTAATCACATCATTGTGTAGGTGAAATCTCAAACATGTATGAACTTGTTTCTTTCAACTATACAAACTTGTATGAACATATGTAATTCAAATTATTACGTTACGCCCCAACTTCAATTACATACCTGCACTTGTGAATGACGTCACGTGCTAGATTAATTTTTTATCGGAAAGTGCAACAACTTATGTCCCACATTCCAATATCCAACACCCAACCCATTCCCCATCAATTAAATTACCATTACATTTGAATCTTAATAATAATAAGAAAAAGAATGTATGTGTTTAAATGTGATAGTTTAATTCTTGTACACTCGCCGGATGTGAGCTTGCATAATATTTGCATACATAGCAGATAGCAGTGCGAGAACAATCGCCGGATGTAAATCAGCATAATAATTGCACACATAGCAGATAGCGATTGTGGGATTTTCAAACATGTATGAACTTGTGTCATTCACCTCCCCCCTTACAATTAACTCGAGAACAATCGCCGGATATGAAACAGCATAATATTTGCACACATAGCAGACATTACACCTGCATTGAGGAGATAAATATGTATGAACTTGCATACTTGTATGGACATGTCATGCCACAACTTCAATTACATACCTGCACGTGTGCATGACGTCACACTTTAACCCTGAACTCCTAGATAGACATTTATGATATAATTTAAGTTACTCCCAATTCCTACGTCATAATTTTAGTCCCCCACACCCTCAGTGACGTCATACTTTAGCCACGCCCACTTCAGGCGTCATACTTTGGCCCTGCCCACTTCTGACGTCATACTTTGGCCACGCCCACTATGACGTCACATTGGAGCCAGTTAGTACTATGACGTCACTTGGGGAGCCATTGGGTGCCATTGGGAGCCAGTTAGTACCCACCATTTGTATTCTACTCGAAACGAGTGATAAAATGCTGTTTCATTGTGAAAATTAAACACATTCAGAAATAAATCAGCACAATCGGTGGAATATGAAGGTTTTACTAATGTATATACAAAAAAACGCATTTCTACCTCGAGAAATGATGATTTTTCCGCATTTTCCGTCACACCAACAAACACATATATTTCTGCACGCGAACATCAATCTTTGATAGAAATACACAATACACAAATTTAACATTTTTTTAAGAAACTAGAGAAATGCGATGAGATTTGCCCCATTTATTCATGATAATATAGCTTAAAATCTCGCAAAACAAAATTTTTAGAGAAAGTTTGTATGAGTGGAAAATCGAAACGAGTGATAAAATGCTGTTTCTTTGGGAATATTAAACATATTCAGAAAGAATTAGACAATCGGTTGGAATTTGTAAGTTTAATTAATGTATACACAAAAAATGCATTTCTAGCTCGAAAAACGACCTTTTTTGCACTTTTTACGATACGCTAACAAACACTTATATTTCTGGACGCGAGCAAGAATCTTTTTTTAGAGACACGCGTGTGCACACGAATTTGACATTTTTTTAAGAAACTACAGAAATCCGATGGGATTTGAAAATTTTATTCATGATTATATAGCTTAAAATCTCGCAAAAACTACATTCTTAGAGAAATTTTGTATGAGCGGATAATCGAAACGAGTCATAAAATGCTGTTTCTTTGTGAATATGAAACACATTCAGAAAGAATTAGCACAATCGGTCGCAATTTGTAGGTTTTATTATTGTTTACAAAAAACGCATTTCTAGATCGAGAAACGGCGATTTTCCACTTTGTACGATATACTAGCAAACACATATATTTCTGGACGCGAACATCAATCTCTGGATCGAAATACGTGTGTACACACGAATTTGACATTTGTTTAAGAAACTAGAAAAATCCAAAGGGATTTGTAGATTTTATTCATGATTATATAGTTTAAAATCTCGCAAAAACCAAATTTTAGAGAATATTTGTATGGGTGGAAAATCAAAAACGAGTGATGAAATGCTGTTTCATTGTGAATATTAAACCCATTCAGAAATAATTAGAACAATCGGTTGGAATTTGTATGTTTTATTAATGTATATAGAAAAAACGCATTTCTAGCTCGAGAAGCGACGTTTTTTCCACTTTTTACGATACACCAACAAACACATATATTTCTGGACGAGAAACTAGAAACTTTCGATAGAAATACTTGTGCACACATGAATATGTCACTTTTTTAAGAAACTAGAGAAATCCGATGGAATTTGTAGATTTTTGTCATGATTATATATATCAAAATCTCGCAAAAACCAAATTTTTAGAGAAAGTTTGTATGAGTGGAAAATCGAAACGAGTGATAAAATGCTGTTTCATTGTGAATATTAAACACATTCAGAAAGAATAAGCACAATCGGTTGAAATTTGTAGGTTTTATTAATGTTTATAAAAAACGTATTTCTACCTGGAGAAACGACGACTTTTCCACATTGTACGATTTAAACTACCAAACACATTTCTGTCTGGACCCGAACATGAATTTTTGGATAGAAATACGTGTGTACACACGAATTTGACATTTTTTTTAAGAAACTAGTGAAATCCGATGGGATTTGTAGATTTTATTCATGATTATATAGCTTATAATCTCAACAATATTTTTAGAGAAATTTGGCATGGGTGTAAAATCGAAACGGGTGGTAAAATGCAGTTTGATTTTGAAATTTAAACACATTCGGAAAAAATTAGCACAATCGGTTGGAATTTAGAGGTTTTATTAATGTATGTACAGAAAAACGCATTTCCACTTCTAGAAAAGAAGACTTTTCCACATTTTATGATACAATAACAAACACAGATATTTCTGAAAGAGAACATCAATCTTTGGATAGAAATACGTGCGTACACACGAATTACATTTTTTTAAGGAACAAGAGAAATGCGATGGGATTTGTACATTTTATTCATGATGATATAGCTTAAAATCTCGCAAAATCTAAATATTTAGATAAATTTTCTCTGAGTCGAAAATCGAAACGAGTGATAAAATGCTGTTTCGTTATGAATATTATACACATTCGGAAAGAATTATCACAATCGTTTGGAATTTAGAGGTTTTATTACTGTATATACAAAAAACGCATTTCTAGCTCGAGAAACGACGATTTTTCCACTTTTTAATTCACACAAACAAACAAATATATTTCTGGACGCGAACATTAATCTTTGGATAAAAAATACGTGCGTACACACGAATTGGACATTTGTTTTTAGTTACTAGAGAAATCCGATGGGATTTGTTGATTTTATTCATGATTATATAGCTTAAAATCTCGCAAAAACCAAATTTTT
This sequence comes from Periplaneta americana, assembly GCF_040183065.1. NCBI lineage: Eukaryota > Metazoa > Arthropoda > Insecta > Blattodea > Blattidae > Periplaneta > Periplaneta americana. The sequence continues at coordinate 121,600,116 of NC_091120.1, forward strand.
AAAGAAATTTTGTAAGATTGGAAAATAGAAACGAGTGATATAATGGTATTTCATTGTGAATATTAAACACATTCAGCAAGAATTAATAGAATTTGTGGGATTTATTAATGTGTATAAAAAAACGCATTTCTAGCTCGACAAACGACGTCTTTTTTCTCTTTATTCCATACACTATCAAACACATATATTTCTGGAAACGAACAAGTATCTTTGGATAGAAAAACGTTCGTACACACGAATTTGACATTTTTTAAGAAACTAGAGAAATGCGAATGGATTTGTAGTAGTTATTCATGATTATATAGCTTATTATCTCGCAAAAACCAAATTTTTAGAGAAATTTATTATGAGTGGAAAATCGAAACGAGTGATGAAATGTTGTTTCATTGTGAATATTAAAAACATTCAGAAAGAATTAGCACAATCCGTTGAAATTTGCAGGTTTTTTTAATGCGTTTAAAAAACGCATTTCTAGCTCGAGAAACGACGATTTTTCCACTTTGCACAATAAATTAAAAAAGACATCTCTGCCTGGATGCTAACACGAATCTGTTTATAGAAATACGTGGGTACACACGAAATTGACATTTTTTAAAGAAACTAGAGGAATGCGATGGGATTTGTACATTTTATTCTTGATGATATAGTTAAAAATCTCGCAAAATTTCATATATAGAGAAATTTTGTATGAGTCGAAAATCGAAAGGAGTGATAAAATGCTGTTCCGTTATGAATATTAAACCCATTCTGAAAGGTGTGGCACAATCGTTTGGAATTTAGAGCTTTTATTAATGTGTATACAAAAAACGAATTTCTAGCTCGAGAAACAACGATTTGTCCACTTTTTAACTCACACAAACAAACACATATATATCTGGACGCGAACATCAAACTTTGGACAGAAATACGTGCCTACACACGAATTTAACATTTTTTTAAGAAACTAGAAAAATCCGATGGGTTTTGTAGATTTTATTCATGATTATATAGCTTAAAAACTCGCAAAAACCAAATTTTTAGAGAAATTTTGTATGAGTGGAAAATCGAAACGAGTGATAATATACTGTTTCATTGTGAATATTATCACATTCAGAAAGAATTAGCACAATAGGTTGCAATTTGTAGGTGTTATAAAAGTATACACAAAAAACCATTTCCTAGCTCGAGAAACGATGATTTTCCGACTTTTTACGGTTTAAACTAAAAATCACATCTCGGTTTGGACGGGAACATGATAGGAGTGCGTGTGTACACTCGAATTTGACATGTTTTGTAAGAAACTAGAAAAATCCGAAGGGATTTGTAGAATTTATTCATTATTATATTGCTTAAAATGTCACAAAAACTAAATTTTAGAGAAGTTTTGTATGAGTGGAAAATCGAAACGAGTGATAAAATGCTGTTTCATCGTGAATATCAAACACATTCAATAAGAATTAGCACAATCGGTTGGAATTTGTGAGTTTTATTAATGTATATAAAAAAACGCATTTCTACCTCCAGAAACGATGTTTTTTTTTTTTTTTTTTTTTTTTTTTTTTTTTTTTTTTTTTTTTTTTTTACGATACACCAACAAACTCATATATTTCTGGGCGCGAACAAGAATTTTTGGATAGAAATACTTGTGTACACATGAATATGACATTTTTTTAAGAAACTAGAGAAATCCAATGGGATTTTTAGATTTTATTCTTGATTATATAGCTCAAAACCTCGTAAATACCAAATTTTTAGAGAAATATTGTATGAGTGGAAAATCGAAATGAGTGATAAAATGTTGTTTCATTGTGAATATGAAATACATTCAGAAAGAATTAGCACAATCGGTTGCTATTTGTAGGTTTTATAAATGTATACACTAAAAAAGCATTTCTATATCGAGAAACGACGTTTTTTCCACTTTCTACGATACACTAACAAACACATATATTTCAGGACGCGAACAAGAATCTTTGGATAGAAATACTTGTGTACCCTCGAAGTTGACATATTTCTTAAGAAATTTGAGAAATCCGATGGGATTTGGAAATTTTATTCATGATTATATAGCTTAAAATCTCGCAAAAACTAAATTTTTTGAGAAATTTTGTAAGGGTGGAAAATCGAAACGAGTGATAAAAGGCTGTTTCATTGTCAATATTAAACACATTCAGAAAGAATTAGCACAATCGGTTGCAATATGTAGGTCTTATTAATGATTATAAAAACGCATTTCTAGCACGAGAAACGACGATTTTTCCACTTTGTACGATACACTTGCAAACACATATATTTCTGGACGCGAACAAATATCATTGGATAGAAATACGTGCGTACACACGAATTTGACATTTTTTTAAGATACTAGAGAAATCCGATGGGATTTGTAGGTTTTATTCATGATTATATAGCTTATAATCTCGCAAAAAACAAAATTTTAGACAAATTTTCTATGAGTGTAAAATCGAAACAAAGTGATAATATGCTGTTTCATTGTGAATAATAAACACATTCAGCAAGAATTAATTTAATTTGTAAGTTTTATTAATGAGTATACAAAAAAACGCTTTTCTAGATCGAGAATAACGTTTTTTTTTTTTTTTTTTCCACTTTTTCAGATACACTAACAAACACAGATATTTCTGGAAGTGAACACGTGTCTTTGAATAGAAATACGTTAGTACACACGAATTTGTCATTTTTTAACAAATTAGAGAAATGCGATGGGATTTGTAGTTTTTATTCATTATTATATAGCTTAAAATCTCGCAAAAACCAAAAGTTTAGAGAAATTTTGTATGAGTGCAAATTCGAAACGAGTGATAAAATGCTGTTTCAATGTGAATATTAAACACATTCAGAAAGAATTAGCACAATCAGATGGAATTTAGAGGTTTTATTAATGCATATACAGAAAAACGCATTTCTAGCTAAAGAAACGACGATTTTTCCACATATATTATATACCGAAAAAAAAAAACAGATATTTCTGAACACAAACATCAATTTTGGATAGAAATACGTGCGTACACACGAATTTTACATTTTTTTAAAGAAACTAGAGAAATGCGATGGGATTTGTACATTTTATTGGTGACGATATAGCTTAAAATCTCACGAAAACTAAATATTTAGAGAAATTTTGTATGAGTGGAAAATTGAAACGAGTGATAAAATGCTGTTTCGTTATGAATATTAAACACATTTATAAAGAATTAGCACAATCAGTTCGAATTTAGAGTTTTTATTAATGTATATACAAAAAAACGGATTTCTAGCTCGAGAAACGATGATTTTCCCACTTTTTAATATTTAAAATAACAAACACATCTCTGTCTGGACGAGAACATGTATCTTTGGATAGAAGTACGTGTGTACACAAGAATTTGACATTTTTTAAGAAACTAGAGAAATCCGATGGGATTTGTAGATTTTATACATGATTATATAGCTTAAAATCTCTCAAAAACCAAATTTTAGAGAAATTTTCTATGAGTGGAAAATCGAAACGAGTGATAAAATGCTGTTTGTTTGTCAATATTAATCACATTCTAACGAATTTGCACAATCGATTGCAATTTGTAGGTTTTATAAATGTACACACATAAAACGCATTTCTAGCTCGAGAAACAACGTTTTTTCCACTTTCTACGTTACCCTAACAAACACATATATTTCTGGACGCGAACAAGAATCTTGGGATAGAAATACGTGTGTACAGACGAATTTGACATGTTTTTTAAGAAACTGGAAAAATACGATGGGATTTCAAGATTTTCTTTGAATATATAGCTTAAAATCTCTCAAAAACTAAATTTTTAGAAAAATTTTGTGTGCGTGGAAAATCGAAACGAGTGATAAAATGCTGTCTCATTGTCAATATTAAACACATTCAGAAATAATTAGCACAATCGGTTGCAAATTTTTGGTTTTATTAATGTTTATAGAAAACGCATTCCTAGCACGAGAAACGAAGATTTTTCCACTATGTACGATACACTAGCAAACACATATATTTCTGGACGCGAAAATCAATCTATGGATAGAAATACGTGCGTATATACGAATTTTACATTTTTCTAACATACTAGAGAAATCCGAAGGGTTTTGTAGATTTTATTCATGATTGTATAGCTTAAAATCTCGCAAAAACCAAATTGTAGAGAAATTTTCTATGAGTGGAAAATCGAAACGAGTTACAAAATGCTGTTTCTTTGTGAATATTAAACACATTCGGTTGCAATTTGTAGGTTTTATAATTGTATACACAAAAAACGCATTTCTAGCTCGAGAAACGAAGTTTTCTCCACTTTCTACGATACACTAACAAACACATATGTTTCTGGACGCAAACAAGAATCTTTGGATAGAAATACGTGTGTACACTCGAATTTGATATATTTTTTTAAGAAACTAGAGAAATGCGATGGGATTTGTAGATTTTATTCATGATTATATACTTTAAAATCTCTAAAAACCAAATAATTAGAGAAATTTTGTATAAGTGGAAAATTGAAACGAGTAATAAAATGCTGTTTCATATGAATATTAAACTCATTCTGAAAGAAATAGCACAATCTGTTGTAATTTGTAGGTTTTATTAATGTATATGCAAAAAAACGCATTTCAAGCTCGAGAAACAACGTTTTTTTTTCCACTTTTTACGATACACTAACAAACACATATCTTTCTGGACGCGAACATCAATCTTTCGATAGAAAAAAGTGTGTACATATGAATTCGACATTTTTTTAAGAAACAAGAGAAATGCGATGGAATTTGTAGAAATTATTCATGATCTTGAAATCTCGCAAAGACTAAATTCTTAGAGAAAATTTTTATGAGGGGAAAATCGAAACGAGTGATAAATTGCTGTTTCATTGTGAATATTAAACCCATTCAGAAAGAATTAGCAGAATCGGTTGGATTTTGTAGTTTTTTTAATGTGTATAAAAAACACACATTTCTAGCTCGACAAATGACGATTCTTCCACTTTGTACGACACTCTAGCAAACACATATATTTCTGGACGCGAATATAAATCTTCGGATAGAAATACGTGCGTACACACGAATTTGACTTTTTTTTTTTTTGAAACTAGAGAAATCCGATGGGATGTGTAGGTATTTTTCACGATTATATAGCTTAAAGCCTCGCTTAAATCTTAATTTTTAGAGAAATTTGGTATGAGTGAAAAACCGAAACGAATGATAAAATGCTCTTTCATTGTCCATATTAAAAACATTCAGAAAGAATTAGCACAATCGGTTGCAATTTGTAGGTATTATTAATGTTTATAAAAAACGCATTTCTAGCACAATAAACGTTGATTTTTCCACTTTGTACGATACATTAAAAACACAAATTTTTCTGGACGCGAACATTAATCTTTGCATTGAAATACGTGCGTACACACGAATTTGACATTTTTCTAAGATACTAGAGAAATCCGATGGGATTTGTAGATTTTACTCATCATTATATAGTTTAAAATCTCGCAAAAACCAAATTTTAGAGAAATTTTCTATGAGTGGAAAATCGAAACGAGTGATAAAATGCTGTTCCATTGTGAATATTAAACTCATTCAGAAAGAATTAGCACAATCTGTTGCAATTTGCAGGTTTTATAAATGTAACATACACAAAAAACGCATTTCTAGCTCGAGAAACGACTTTTTTCCACTTTCTACGATACACTAACAAACACATATATTTCTGGACGCGAACAAGAATGTTTGGATAGAAATACGTGTGTACACTTGAATTTGACATTTTTCTTAAGAAACTAGAGAAATCCGATGGGATTAGAAGATTATATTCATGATTATATCGCTCAAAATCTCGCAAAAACTAAATTATAGAGAAATTTTTGTGTGAGTGGAAAATCGAAACGAGTGATAAAATGCTGTTTCGTTGTGAATATTAAAAATATTCAGAAAGAATTAGCACATCCGGTTGCAATTTATAGGTTTTTTTAAGGTTTATATAAAACGCATTTCTAGCACCAGAAACGACGATTTTTCAACTTTGTACGATACACTAGCAAACACATATATTTCTGGACGCGAACATCAATCTTTGGATATAAATACATGCGTACACACGAATTTGACATGTTTTAACAAACTAGAGAAATGCGATGGGATTTGTAGCTTTTATTCATGATTATATAGCTTAAAATCTCGCAAAAACCAAATTTTAGAGAAATTTTCTATGAGTGGAAATTCGAAACGAGTGATAAAATGCTGTTTCATCGTGAACATTAAACACATTCAGAAAGAATTAACACAATCGGTTGAAATTGCAGGTTTTATTAATGTGTATAAAAAAAGGCATTTCTACCGCGAGCAACGACGATTTAAACTAACATACACATCTCCGTCTGGACGCGAACATAAATTTTTGTATAGAAGTACATGTGCACACGAATTCGACATTTTTTAAGAAACTAGAGAAATCCGATGCGATTTGTAGATTTTATTCATGAATATAGCTTAAAATCTCGTAAACACCATATTTTAGAGAAATTTTGTATGAGTGGAATAACGAAACGATTGATAAAATGCTGTTTCATTGTGAATATTAAACACGTTCAGCAAGAATTACCACAGTGGGTTGGAATTTAGAGATTTTATTAATGTATATACAGAAAAACGCATTTCTAGCTCGACAAACGACGATTTTTCCACATTTTACGGTACACTAAGAAACACAGATATTTCTGAACGCGAACATCAATCTTTGGATAGAAATACGTGCGTACACACGAAATTGACATTTTTTTAAGAAACTAGAGAAATGCGATGGGATTTGTACATTTTATTCTTGATGATATAGCTTAAAATCTTGCAAAAACTAAATATTTGGAGAAATTTTGTATGTGTCGAAAATCGAAACGATTAATAAAATGCTCTTTCGTTATGAATATTAAACACATTCTGAAAGAATTAGCACATTCAGTTGGAATTTAGAGGTTTTCTTAATGTATATACAAAAGACGCATTTTTAGCTCGAGAAACGACGATTTTCCCACTTTTTAAGATTTAAACTAACAAACACATCTCTGTCTCGATGAGAACATCAATCTTTGGATAGAAGTACGAGTGTAGACAAGAATTTGACATTTTTTAAGAAACTACAGAATTCCGATGGGATTTGTAGATTTTATACATGATTATATAGCTTAAAATGTCGCAAAAACTAAAATTTAGAGAAATTTTGTATGAGTGGAAAATCGAAACGAGAGATAAAGTGCTGTTTCATTGTGAATATTAAACATATTCAGCAAGAATTAGCAAAATGGGTTGGAATTGGTAGGTTTCATTCATGTATATACAAAAAAAAAGCATTTCTAGCTCGAGAAACGACGATTTTTCCATTTTTTACGATACACTAACAAACACAGATATTTCCGTACACGAACAAGTATCTTTGGATAGAAATACGTGCGTACACACGACTTTGACATTTTTTTAAGAAACTAGAGAAATCCGATGGGATATGTAGATTTAATTCATGATTATAAAGCTTAAAATCTCCCAAAAACCAAATTTTTAGAGAAATTTTTGTGTGAGTGGAAAATCGAAACGAGTGATAAATTGCTGTTTCATTGTGAATATTAAACACATTCAGAAAGATTTAGCAGAATCGGTTGGATTTTGTAGTTTTTTTAATGTGTATAAAAAACACGCATTTCTAACTCGACAAATGACGATTCTTCCACTTTGTACGATACACTAGCAAACACATATATTTCTGGACGCGAATATCAATCTTCGGATAGAAATACGTTCGTACACACGAATTTGACATTTTTTTAAGAAACTAGAGAAATCCGAAAGAATTTGTAGATTTTATTCATGATTATATAGCTTAAAATCTCGCAGAAACCAAATTTTTAGAGAAATTTTGTGGGAGTGGAAAATCAAAACTAGCGATAAAATGCTGTTTCATTGTGAAAATTAAACACATTCAGAAATAATTAGCACTATCGTTTGGAATTTGTAGGTTTTATTAATGTATATACAAAAAACGCATTTCAAGCTCGAGAAACGGCGTTATTACCACTTTTTACGACACACAAATATACACATATATTTCTGGACGTGAACAAGAATCTTTGGATAGAAACAAGTGCGTACACACGAATTTGACATTTTTTTAAGAAACTAGAGAAATTTGATGGGATTTGTAGATCTTATTCATGATTATATAACTTAAAATCTCGCAAAAACCAAATTGTTAGAGAAATTTTGTACAAGTGGAAAATCGAAACGAGTAATAAAATGATGTTTCATTGTGAATATTAAACACATTGTGAAAGAATTAGCACAATCTGTTGTAATTTGTAAGTTTTATTAATGTATATGCAAAAAACCGCATTTCAAGCTCGAGAAACGACGTTTTTTTTTCCACTTTTTAGGATACACTAACAAACACATATCTTTCTGGACGCGAACATCAATCTTTCGATAGAAATACGTGTGTACACATGAATTCGACTTTTTTTTTTTAAGAAACTAGTGAAATGAGATGGGATTTGTAGAAATTATTCATGATCATTAAATCTCGCAAAAACTAAATTCTTAGTGATATTTTTTATGAGTGGAAAATCAAAACGAGTGATAAATTGCTGTTTCATTGTGAATATTAAACACATTCAGAAAGAATTAGCACAATCGCTTGGAATTTGTAGTTTTATTAATGTGTATAAAAAACACGCATTTCTAGCTCTAGAATTGACGATTCTTCCACTTTGTACGATACACTAGCAAACACATAAATTTCTGGAAGCGAACAAGAATGTTTGGATAGAAATACGTGTGTACACTCGAATTTGACATTTTTCTTAAGAAACTAGAGAAATCCGATGGGATTTGAAGATTTTCTTCATGATTATATAGCTTAAAATCTCGCAAAAACCGAATTTTTAGAGAAATTTTTGTGTGAGTCAAAAATCGAAACGAGTGATAAAATGCTGCTTCATTGTGAACATGAAATACATTCAGAAATATTAGCACAATCGGTTGCAATGTTTAGGTTTTATTAATGAGTATAATAAACGGAATTCTAACTCGAGAAACGACTTTTTTTTTACTTTTTACGATACACTAACAAACACATTTATTTCTGGAAGCGAACAAGAAACTTTGGAGAGAAATACGTGTGCATATGAATTTGATATTTTTTTTAAGAAACTATTGAAATGCGATGGGATTTGTAGATTTTATTCATGATTATATACCTTAAATCTCGCAAAAACCAAATAATTAGAGAAAATTTGTATAAGTGAAAAATTGAAACCAGTAATAAAATGATGTTTCATTGTAAATATTAAACGCATTCTGAAAGAAATACCACAATCTGTTGTAATTTGTAGGTTTTATTAATGTATATGCAAAAAAACGAATTTCAAGCTCGAGAAACGCCGTTTTTTTCCACTTTTTACGATATACTAACAAACACATATCCTTCTGGACGCGAACATCAATCTTTCGATAGAAATACGTGTGTACACATCAATTCGACATTTTTTTTTAAGAAACTAGAGAAATGCGATGGGATTTGTAGAAATTATTCCTGATCTTAAAATCTCGCAAAAACTAAAATTTTAGAGAAATTTTTTATGAGTGGAAAATCGAAACGAGTGATAAATTGCTGTTTCATTGTGAATATTAAACACATTCAGAAAGAATTAGCAGAATCGGTTGGATTTTGTAGTTTTTTTAATGTGTATAAAAAACACGAATTTCTAACTCGACAAATGACGATTCTTCCACTTTGGACGATACACTAGCAAACACATATATTTCTGGACGCGAATATCAATCTTCGGATAGAAATACGTGCGTACACACGAATTTGACATTTTTTTAAGTAACTAGAGAAATCCGATGGGATTTGTAGATTTTACTCATCATTATATAGTTTAAAATCTCGCAAAAACCAAATTTTAGAGAAATTTTCTATGAGTGGAAAATTGAAACGAGTGATAAAATGCTGTTCCATTGTGAATATTAAACTCATTCAGAAAGAATTAGAACAATCTGTTGCAATTTGCAGGTTTTATAAATGTAACTTATACAAAAAAACGCATTTCTAGCTCGAGAAACGACGTTTTTTCCACTTTCTACGGTACACTAACAAACACATATCTTTCTGGACGCGAACAAGAATGTTTGGATATAAATACGTGTGTACACTCGAATTTGACATTTTTCTTAAGAAACTAGAGAAAACCGATGGGATTTGAAGATTTTATTCATGATTATATAGTTTAAAATCTCGCAAAAACCAAATTTTAGAGAAATATCTGTGTGAGTGGAAAATCGAAACGAGTGATAAAATGCTGCTTCATTGTGAACATTAAATACATTCAGAAATATTAGCACAATCGGTTGCAATTTTTAGGTTTTATTAATGTGTATAATAAACGGATTTCTAACTCGAGAAACGACTTTTTTTCCACTTTTTACGATGCACTAACAAACACATATATTTTTGGAAGCGAACGAGAAAATTTGGATAGAAATACATGTGCACATGAATTTGATATATTTTTTTTAAGAAACTAGAGAAATGCGATGGGATTTGTAGATTTTATTCATGATTATATAGCTTAAAGTCTCGCAAAAACCAAATTTTTAGAGAAATTTTGTATGAGTGGAAAATCGAAATGAGTGATAAAATGCTGTTTCATTGTGAATATTACACACATTCAGAAAGAATTAGCGCAATCGGTTGCAATTTGTAGGTTTTATTAATGTATATACAAAAAAAAACGCATTTCTAGCTCGAGAAACGACGATTTTTCCACTTTTTACGTTACACGAGCAAACACATATATTTCTGGACGCGAACATCAATCTTTGGATAGAAATACGTGCGTACACACGAATTTGACATTTTTTTTAAAACTAGAGAATTCCAATGTGATTTGTAGATTTTATTCTTAAAATCTTAAGCTTAAAATCTCGCAAAAACTGAATTTTTAGGGATATTTTGTACGAGTGGAAAATCGAAACGAGTGATAAAATGCTGTTTGATTGTGAATATTAAACACATTCGGAAAGAATTAGTACAATCTGTTGGAATTTGTAGGTTTGATTGATGTATATACAAAAAACGCATTTCTAGCTCGAGAAATGACGTTTTTTCCACTTTTTACGATACACTAACAAACACATATATTTCTGGTCGCGAACAAGTATCTTTGGATAGAAATACGTGTGTACACATGAATTTGACATTTTTTTAAGGAACTAGAGAAATGCGATGGGATTTGTAGTTTTTATTAGTGATTATATAGCTTAACCCTACATTGGTAACGTTAAGAAAACTTACGTCAGTGGTAAAGTTGGGTCTGAGAGACCTATACACTTATTTTTGTAACTATAAAGTGTAATAACTTGAATTATATAATAATTTTTTTATTTTTTATGTATTATATTTGAGATATTAATGCAGAACTCAAATACAAATAACAACGTAAAATTCAAACAGAACTGCGATTATAGGCTTTAATGTTATGTTATACAAAATGTTCAACAAAACTGTCAAGCATCTTATAATTGTTAATAATTTTGTTTTAAATTAATGAGTGAAATATATACTCTACTATAAAAACTGATTTCGTAACACAGCCTATCCACAATTCAAAACGAAAACGACAATCTTCGTGTCCTGAGCATCTGTCACCTAACATGCATGCATGACTCAAACCGAGCCATTTATTACATTTTCGGCAGAAATATTTCATTTTGTTGTCTTTACATCGATAGCAACGTCCTCTTCTTCCAGGCTGAGGGGGTTCAGGAGCATGTTCTTGCAGGGTTGTTCCACACAGTCTGGCTGCTGATAATCTTAGGTCCATTGGATTGTGTTTATTCTGAGCCCTGTTCTTCAGCTAGCTTTCTACTAAACTTTTTTGCCAATTCTTTAAGATATTTTCGTCTTGATGTTACTGTTGCAGTATTCACTTTATGAATGACGTAGCCATTTATTGCAGCAACATTCAGGATATGGTAAAATAACGCCATGGGCCAACGTCTGGTATTTCGTGCTACATCATACTCAGCACACATTTGGTCGGCAGTATCGACTCCGCCTTTAGTCTCATTATAGAACGAGGCAATAACTGGCTTTCTTTTGTCCCCTGTGGTTTCATCTAGTTTGTTGTCATGGTGCATGCTGGATATCAACACTACACACCGATTTTTCTTTGGTACGTAAGACACAAGGGTGCAGTCCTCTTGAAAACCTAACACACTACTGTATTCTTCCTTGCATTTTGCATTCACAAAGACACTGGGCAACTCTCTTTTGTTCTTGCGGATTGTTCCCACAATTGTGAGTTTGTGATCCCTCAGCATCGTCTTCAATAAACTGTAGCTTGTGAACCAATTATCTATGGTCACATTACGAGAAGCCTGGTAAATCGGTTGGCATAATCTTTTCACCACAGCTTCTGGTTTGTTGTCTATCACAAATGGTCCTTCTGGTTGTTGGCCCACGTATACCTCCATATTTGCAGAATAAAATAATTTTGCGTCAACAATACTGAAAACTTTTATCCCATACTTGGCGAGTTTCTTTGGCATATACATTCGAAATTAACATCTTCCACGGAAAGACAAGAGCAGTAGCGGCCGGTGATCGAAATCCTCGGTGAGGCCAGATGCAACTAGTTTAATTGCCTCCGATAGGAAATGTTTGTTTATGATATTAATTATTATTGTTATTATATTATTAATATCATTATTACTGTATTATTATTATTATTATTATTATTATTATTATTATTATTATTATTATTATTATTATTATTAGTCTATTCTTTTTATTATCAATGAAAAATAATAATTTCACTCACCAAATAAGCTGTTATGCTCTGAGTTTCAGTGATTGTTTCAGTGTGATGAAGCAACCCATATGTGTTGAAATCCCCCTTTCTTTCTTTTTATTTTTTTTTTTGACAGCAACAAACAAGGCCAAGAGAAGTTTATTTTGCATCACATTACCACATAACCATTTATGTTGCCCATACCAGGATGCAATAGAATCTCCCGTTTTAAGATTATGTGTGAGAAAATTTATCAGCGATGCCGTAGGTATCTCGGTAGTCTCTCTCTTTATTTAAAACTTCCTTTCTTTCAGTATTATTTCTTCTCAAAAAAGGACACTCTAACAATGAATTAACTGCACCAGCATTACTTCTCTCATTTGTTTCTGTTTATATTTTCCCGAAATACATAACAACATCGGCCCACATTCACTATTGTACTACACCCTCGCTTATATGTCATAAACTGAGACATAAGGGGAGAGAATCGAGTGGGTCTCTGCCTGCCAAAGAGCTGGAATTTTGTTATTTATGGCCTAGTTAGGAAGACAAGTCACCACTGCTATTCCCACCCCACTCTACCCTTGAGGCCGGCCCATGAATGGGACGAGTGAAATCTGACCAGGCCAGCCGAATTGTGCCTCAGCTACAACGTTTTAAGCGCAAACTCAAAGCCCGCGAAAGGACATGAAATGCATTAAGCGAGACCCGGCACGAACGATTCTGGCCCCAGGAACAAATTTTACTGCAAAACAGGTCTATATAAATCACAAGCCAGACCTGGCACGAGCAATCCTCGCCTCAGGAACAAATTTTACTGCAAAACAGGTCTATATACATCAAAGTATTCAAATGCTTCTACAGCGATATATGCTTTCTTTCAAATAACTAATACATTATATGAAAACACAAAATTTGATTTCAGTTAAGCCAAGTGACTGAGGCCCGGCCTCACTTACCTCAGCCAATCAGCCTCCACTGCACAAGAGTCTCATCCAAAGTTGCAAAAATTCCAATTGAAAAGTTTTTCTTGCACTTTTCTACAAAAAATTGAAAAAAAAAAAAAAAAAAAAAAACTCGCGGATAGGAGCTAGTTTATCGATGGATTTTCTCTCCTGACGTGTTTCCAAATCATCAAATCGCAAGCATCGGCACAAGAAACGAAATCTCTGCAAGGACATTGTGGCCAGAACATTTCTACACCTGTTCCATCTCGTTTCCACAGTTCCCCGACATTCAGTCTTCCTGCATGCAACAAACCAGCCATATACAGCAAACCAATTAGGGACGTTATCTCATTTCTGTTGGTGGGATGAATGAAACGTTGCTCAGAATAATAATTTACAGTGAGTTTTAGTATGTACTTATTTGTATTATTCACAATTATATCGATATTTCCTCATCTATAAATAGAGACCATGTGTCTAGTATAGAATGCGCATTCTTTGCACCTTGTCTCACTGTCGGTAAACATGTAGTAACAATGTTACTATGTCGAGTACGAATATTCATATTTCCCACTTCTTTTCTCCATTTTGTTTCACCGTCTTTCCCAATGAAATATTGGCAATTGTCTTTCTCACTGACATTCTCACTAAATTCATCACTGTTATTTTCACTAAATTCTTCATCGGTATCTGTATTGTGGTCACTTTCTATATAAAAGTTAGGATCTGCAACCTCATCATCATCATCATCATCATCATCTTCTTCTTCTGGCTCACATGCTTCATTATATTCTTGTTGTAACATTTTTTTGTATTCGTGCAACACGAGCTTCATAACTTTCATCCATTTTGTACACTATAAGAAAAGTGTACATTATAAGAAAATTAAACATTAGAAATATAACAGAATTTTAAGAATATAATTTAAAAGAATTTAATTGTTGAAATAGTGAGACATTATACTACAAAGACACGATTATTTGCGATTCAACTTACCTCAAAATAGTAACGCTACTAGTAACGTTGGGACTATCAGACCCAGACCTCGTAAATTGCTTCCTCACTCAACAAACTTCAACTGTAGAATGTTTGTGGCCACTTAAATTTAAAGAGAAACGTTAATTTGAAAGGTAGAGGGGAGGTGAGGAAAATCCATTGTTGCCAAATTACGTTACGTTTAAAATAAATTTAGTCTGGGTCTGGTAGACCCAACGTCACCACTGAAGAGTTAATCAAACACTTTAATATGATGATAATAGTAATAATAATAATAATAATAATAATAATAATAATAATAATAATAATAACAATACTTATGATTTTTAAGGAACCCGGAGGTTCATATTATTATTATTATTATTATTATTATTATTATTATTAGTATTATTATTATTATTATGTACAGTAATATGTTCAGATTGTCAGTGTTCATTAGGCCCACTTAACAGGTCACATAATAGGATGAACTCCTCTTCAATACTAGAGGCCTTTCAGCCCGCCTTGGGGATAAGGAAATACTTTGTCCTACAGCAGAAAATATTTAAATACAACAGTACCTACGTTATTGTCTGCAAGAATTAAGTAAAATACGCGAACTCTGTTTGAACGTTTGAACTGACCGGTAACGGCTACGGTTAACCGAGTAACTTCGGTGCTCCGCTGCCAAGCACATAAACCGATAGAACCGAGTAACTCAACAGTCTACTCGCTCCATCCCCAGCTCTAGTTCAGATTTGTACCCAACTCCTCTTCTTCAAATTATGAATTATCTAGTAAATATTTTAACTGTACCAGTCTGTTTTCGAGACGTCAGGATATTGATATGAATGGTGTCATTGATTGTGATTCTTTCATACGTAACACTTATCTTAGAATTCCCGTGAAAGGTTTTCATGGTCAAAGAATTTTCGTCACTAAATTATATAAATCCCTTTCTCCAGTAGCCAGGTGTATCAAAAGTGCTCATTTGAACGATTTGATTTTATTTTACTTACGCATAATATCGTCGGCCTACAGGTAAAACACATCGAAAATCATAGTTTTGAGATAAAGGCGACTGAATAATTCGTTGATATGTAAACTGTATTTGCCGCTATATTTACGAATATTTCAACAAATTTTCTTTGCAGGTATCACCATACATCTATATTAGTTATAATTTGCAGGAAAAAAATACTAATTGTTAATTATTATCTGTTATTTATATTAAATTAATAAGAGATATTGATGACTTAATGTCTTTCTCCTGGCAGTGAACACTTAGGCCTACTGTGTTTCACCTGACTATTTTAGACAGTGGACATCTAATTTCAACAGTTGTTGTTGACTCTCCTGCTTAATGAAAATGGAAATGCCCAATGTTTTAATGTTGGTTGGTTGGTTATTTAACGACGCTGTGTCAACTACGAGGTTATTTATCGTCGATGAGATTGGTGATAGAGAGATGGTATTTGGTGATAAAAGGCTGAGGATCGCCGTAGATTACCTGGCATTCACCTTATGGTTGGGGAAAACCTCGGATGATTTAGTGTTTTTTTACTGGGTTATTTTACGACGTTGTATCAACATCTATGTTATTTAGCGTCTGAATGATATGAAGATGATAATGCCGGTGAAATGAGTCCGGGGTCCAGCACCGGAAGTTACCCAGCATTTGCTCGTATTGGGTTGAGGGAAAACTCCGGAAAAAACCTCAACTAGGTAACTTACCCCGACCGGGATTCGAACCCGGGCCACCTGGTTTCGTGGCCAGACGCGCTGACCGTTACTCCACAGGTGTGGACGATTTAGTGTTACTTTTCCTACAGTTACTGACATTTTATCCCAATATACAGTTTACGATATGTTCAGAATTAACAAAATTACCTAATACATTGACATAATTGAAATTGTTTTG
Source organism: Periplaneta americana (assembly GCF_040183065.1). Lineage (NCBI taxonomy): Eukaryota > Metazoa > Arthropoda > Insecta > Blattodea > Blattidae > Periplaneta > Periplaneta americana. The sequence continues at coordinate 121,616,780 of NC_091120.1, forward strand.
TTGGAAAACTATCATAGAATCGGTAATTTATTGAGAGAGTGAAAAGCTTCTCTTTCCAGACCAATTGGAAATAGAAAAGATTTAAGCAAATTACATTTAATTTAAATTATTTAATTCGAGAAAAATTCGTTCCGGCACCGAATTCTCGAATTAAATGGTGATAATACACATTGGCTACTTCATAGTAGTCGTGTAATATTCAGTGAGATAGGCGAGACCTCATATATAATGAATATGTGATATATTAAATTATTTCTTTTGGAAACCAAATAACATATTTTATACTATTATTGATGATATATAAAAATGAAAAAAAAAAGACTCAAATAAAGAAAACACACCAAATAGAATGGAATAATACCATTGATTCATGATTAAACATTTTTGACACATTGCAAGTCAAAATAAAAATATAATTATGTTTTCAATTACAGCATATTCCAATGTTTTTCTAGTGACCTATTTCTTGGCTGCAAGTCAAGAGTACGAGATTTAAATGATGTAGGCCTATCCTTAGTGGCTCTTTCTTTATCAGCAGATTTTTCAATCACAGAATTGTCTTTCTTGGCTATATGAGAGTAAAAATCATCTTGTAATTTCTAGTCTTTTCATAAACCGTAAGTGTTATGCCCTAGTCTTTTTTTAGGCTTGATGAAATACAAATTGAAGTAACTGCAAAATATTAATCGATAAGTAACGAGGCTAACTGGTGCAACAGTTTTACTCAAGCACTCTTCTTTGTAAGCTAACTGGTGCAACATTTTTATTCAAGTACTCTTCTGAGTAAGCTAATTGGTGCAACATTTTTACTCAAGCATTCTTCTTTGTAAAGAAATATTCAGATTTAAATCCAAACATTTACGTTGGGGCGATTTTTTTGTCTTGTGGCTTCAGACAGCAAGGAAACTATTTGTGTAAATGTACAACAGCGTCAATGTTTTCATTGCTAGTTTTATTTTTTCCTAGTCTGTCACTGTTACTAAAATTCCCATTGTTACCTTTCCTCACAGTTTGATAGTAATTATTGGTACGTAGGCCTATGTTTGAAGTGCACAGTCTTGCAAATTAATTGTTGGCACATTCTGATATTCTCTCCATTGATTCAGAAATAATATTGCTTGGAATTTGTACGTTGATTTGCTCTATCATTGCAGAGTCTACGCTCTTTAGGTATATCAATGACAACGTTATTTAATTTGAAATCATTTTGTCTATCACAATTTAGCTACCAGAATTGTTTGCAATTTTCATTTCGTTGTTCAGAAATTTTACCAAAGTAGCCGTAAATTCATTTTGTGCAGTCAACAATTTTAGGAACTTTTGGTGAATGCGGTTTACTTCCTGTAGATGTATAATCTTGTGTTTTGTCTTTCTAAACCAACACCAGAGACATGTTGCTCACCTTCTGTTTCTACCACCACCTCTTTTTTTTTTTCTATATTTTATGTATTTTATTTCATTTCATAATGAATATTTTATACATAGTTACGGAATTACTGAAAACATACAAAAATTTTCGTTCACTCCCCATCTTTTTTTTTTTTTTTACACGTTTATTTATCACGTACAATTTTCACATGATATATATGACATGAGTTATATAACACTATTTACACTATAATACCTGAGATCTTGTGACACATTAATTACATAATAAACATTATTTTATGACATTACACACACACACACACACGCGAAAAAATAAATAAATAAAAAAAAATAAATTTTAAGATTGTACTACGATAAAATCTGCCAAACTATGACATTTATTTTGACAGTATATGAACATATGAAACCAAATACTGTAATACTAAAATATATTCGATCTTAAATCATTTTTGGAGGCTTCCATCACTATTTTCAAAATAACTTTTGGATACTACCAACTACACCTACCGTTAATATGGTAGCAATTTAAAAGATACATGTATATACATAGGCCTATATATTAACAGAGTAGAATTAATAACGTAAATTATTCACATAATCGCCATATCTTTTTATACAAATTCCTGAGTTTTACTTTCATATACTAAGAATGTTTTTCTTATTTTCAATTATTAACAAATTGTTACGTCCTTTTCTTCTCAGTTTCCTTTCAGCTTCCATTAGTAACTTTTGTAGTCCAGCTATCGTTGGATTGTTGTCACTGATCATGTAGTGTAAGTATCCCATAATTATCCATGTTAGTGCGAATTTATTGCTGTGGGTGGGCATTTCCAGTTGAAGTACCATCCTTCGAACGTCGTTCGGGTTGTCCGTGTGAGAGGCATTTATTAGTTTTCGACACAACCAAGACCATACTGCAGGTCGGCATGTTGTTAATCGATGGTGAAGAGTATCAAAACTGCCACAGTGTTGACATAGAGGTGAGTGCGTGATGTTATGGTGGTACTTTTTTGCTTCTGTGGGAACAATATCATTTACTACTTTATATGCACTTGTTTTCCAATCAGTTGAAATATTTGGTAGTGTGAAGATTTTCCATATTCTTTTCCACTTCATATTCGGGTATTTGGTCATAATGGAGGGAACGGTTTCTTTAACAGCTAATAATGACGTATATATTTCCTTTGTGGTCATAGACTCCGGATCGTTGAGAAGCCGCTCTGGTATTTTATTCAGGCACATTTTTATCCTTCGGAATATGGGATGTTGCAAAGTAAAATCTATTAATTCAGATGTAATGGAATTTTTATATTTAATTTTCCTTTGCAGTAATGTTTTAATGAGTAAAGCTTTGCTTTTATTATTAACTGCAATCAGATCGCATCCACCTTGTTCTGTCCGTTTCCAGAGTTGAGATTTAGCAATTTTATAAATATGTCCTGTCCACAGGTAATAAGTAATTCCCAATTCAATGCGTTGGGCTACATCTTCCGGCAGAGGTATTATTTGTGCAATGTACCAAACTTTAGATAGTATGAATAAATTTATGTTCCATATTTTTTGTATCAGGTTCAAGTTCCTAGTGAGCTGTTTGGAGAACATGTAACGGATTGTGTTTAAAATTGGATTCCAATTTAGTTCTATCATCTTCTTTATATCTGTGTGTATGAACATGCCAAGTATTTTAACAACATCTTTAATTGGTATATTTGCCATAGTCAGAGATGGTGGCCAATGTCCCAAGGGTAGCAAGTTTGACTTCCTGAAATTTATGTTAGCAGTAGATGCCATTGCATAACGGTGTAGAACCTGGTGAAGAACGGGAAGTTGCTGCTCCTTTCTCAACAAAATAACCATATCATCCGCGTAAGCCAATGTTGTGAACAATTTGTTATTACGAATCTCGGCATGAAGATTATGGTGAATCATTCTAATTAATGGTTCTGTACAGATGGTATAAAGTAACATTGACAAGGGACAGCCTTGTCTGATTCCACTTGCCAGTCTGATTGGTTTTGTAAAAAATCCATTCACTTGTATGCGGGAGTGTGCATCCGAGTACATAAAACGAATGACATTGATAATCATTTCCGGAATGTTCATCCTTTTCATGGTTTTAAATAGATATTGGTGGTTGATATTGTCAAATGCTTTTTGGAAGTCTAATGAAAGTAGTCCAGCCGATTCATGTCTATTGGTATCAAAATAAAATACTGTATCTCGTAGTGCTTCCAGGTTGTCAGTTATTTTCCGTCCCGGTATTCCACATGTTTGTTCTTCCCCTATAAGGTCCTTAAAGTGAAATCTGATTCTATTTGCTATAAGTTTGGCAAATAGCTTGCAATCTGTATTCAATAGGGTTATAGGTCTATAATCTTGTATATTCTGTGCCTGTGACAGTTTTGGAATTAGAATGATAATACCTTCATTGAATCCCATCGGTTGTCTTGTCGCATGTAAAAGTTCATTGAAAAGTTTCGTTAGCGGTTCTTTAATAATGTTCCAGTATATTTTATAAAAATTATACCCAATACCGTCAGGTCCTGGTGCTGATTTTGAACTGGCCGTCTTGAGTGCTAATAGTATTTCTTCAGAGGTTATTGGTTGTGTAAGGGACGATGCTTCTTCATCGGAGAGAGAGGATGTTACATAGTCCAGTACTTTATCTTGCTCGTCATTGTTAACCTGTTTAGTTGCAAACAATTGCGTGAAATGTATTTCTGCCTGGTGCATTATATCTTTGGTGGAGGTGATCAACCCATCATCTCCACTTGTTAGTGAGTGTATATATTTGTTTGACCCTTTCGACTTTTCAGATGCTAAGTGATACAATGATCCACGTTCATCATCTGCAACTGATGTAGTGCGTGATCGAATTTTAATGCCGTCCATAATGTATTCTTGTATTTGCACAATTTTTGTTTTAATGTTTTTAATTTCCGCATCCACATCCTGACCAGCACGTTGCTTCATCAGTAGTTCTTGTAATAATCGGTAATAAAATTCACTCATATTTTTCCGTTCACGAGCTTTACCAATACCAACATATTTAAAAAAGGACCTAATGGTAGGTTTATATATGGTAAGCCATTTTTGTATATTTGTTAGTGCGCGGTTGTTCGCTCGTTTGTCAGCTGCTTTCCATCTCAGCATAAACTCTTCTTTGATTTTATCATCGTACAGTAAGGATTCATTTAACTTCCAATAACCTCTTCCATGAGGTAGGATGGTATTGTCGACTTCCATTTTAACTAGTAGAGCATGATGATCACTGAAGACTGCTGGTTGTACTTGTGCATTGAGAATGTTGTCTTTTAGCTGTTTATTCACATAAATTCTGTCAAGACGAGAAGCAGCATGACCTCTATGAAAAGTAAATTGTACATTGTTTCCATGAACAACTTCCCAAGCATCTAAAAGTTGTAATTCATTACACAGTCTCTGTAAATTTGGAGATGGATGATATTCACCTTTCTGATCCCTTGCATTTAACACGTTATTAAAGTCGCCACCCAAAATTAAGATATTATACTTATGTCGTAGATAAAATGGCAAATCTTGAGCAATCATTTGTTCACGTAACACCCTGTTGTTGGAGCCAGATGGTAAATACAGATTTACTATTAAGACACCAGTGTTAAGCAATAATGACGTTATTCTACCACTCTGATGTTGTTCATAAAGTTGTATTGATAATCCACTGCGGTAAATTATAGCTGTTCCTCTGTTTGAATCACCAACATTCACTATCGAATTATACTGCGGACCTATAAAATTGAAGTTCTCAATATTGACTTCCTGTAACAATAAGATATCAATATCATTGTTATAGAGAAACTGCTTTAGCAACTGTTGTTTTGGTTGACTTCTTAGGCAGTTTATGTTTAAGGTAGCGTAATTAATTACAAACTGCATAATAATCAGGTAGATGGCACAGTTAAGTCGCAGCCACATGATTGGTCTGATGCAGCTCTATTATTTGATTAGAAAGGAAATTATTTGCGTAAGAGTGGAAAACCCAGTTTGGTTTCTTCACGAGGTTTAGGTTTCTCTTTTCTATATGGATGTTGTCTTGTTTTGGCAAAAGCTGATGATGTTTTATTTGGTACCTGTATATCTTCGTCTTGTTCCGTTACTTTCGTACTTTCTTCGTCCATCATATCGTCGCTCCAGGATCTAGTCAAGGGTTCTTGTTTATTTCCGTCATCTGTAACAGTGGGGTCAGTATCTGGGGTTGCCGCTTCTGCTGCTTGAGTCTGTGTAGTTACTACCGCGGTAGACTCTGGTAGAATGTTAACAGCTGTTCGTCGTAATCGCGGGTCACGCGAGTGTTTTATCTGCATAACTTCTGGTGTTGTGTTATTTGACTGTTTGTGTGTTTCCTGAATATTAGATTCGTCCTCTTGTCGTAATTTTTTGTTGCTAGGTTCTTCATTTTCCTCTCGTTGGTCAACATTACTGTCAATGTCAGTGGACATTGTCTGAACATTCATAATATTTTCTGTGCTTGGAATTGTATGTTTACAAGTATCACCTACCTCCGTACTGCCTTGAAGATCGCCATCCGTTGGAATATCCATATGTTGAGAAGAAACTGCCTCAGGAGCTGTTGAATCTTGTATGGAAGATGTTTGATTCTCATCGAGTAGAACATTTTCACAATTTATGAGTGTGTGTTGCCGAACAATGTCACTTAATAGTCTATTAGGTAGGTAGGTAGGTAGCTAGGTAGGTAGATAGGTAGATAGGTAGATAGGTAGATAGATAGATAGATAGATAGATAGATAGATAGATAGATAGATAGATAGATAGATAGATAGATAGATAGATAGATAGATAGATAGATAGATAGATAGATAGACAGACAGACAGACAGACAGACAGACAGACAGACAGACAGACAGAGAGATAGATAGATAGATAGATAGACAGACAGACAGACAGACAGACAGACAGACAGACAGACAGAGAGATAGATAGATAGATAGATAGATAGATAGATAGATAGATAGATAGATAGATAGATAGATAGATAGATAGATAGATAGATAGATAGATAGATAGATAGATAGATAGATAGATAGATAGATAGATAGATAGATAGATAGATAGATAGATAGATAGATAGATAGATAGATAGATAGATAGATAGATAGATAGATAGATAGATAGATAGATAGATAGATAGATAGATAGATAGATAGATAGATAGATAGATAGATAGATAGATAGATAGATAGATAGATAGATAGATAGATAGATAGATAGATAGATAGATAGATAGATAGATAGATAGATAGATAGATAGATAGATAGATAGATAGATAGATAGATAGATAGATAGATAGATAGATAGATAGATAGATAGATAGATAGATAGATAGATAGATAGATAGATAGATAGATAGATAGATAGATAGATAGATAGATAGATAGATAGATAGATAGATAGATAGATAGATAGATAGATAGATAGATAGATAGATAGATAGATAGATAGATAGATAGATAGATAGATAGATAGATAGATAGATAGATAGATAGATAGATAGATAGATAGATAGATAGATAGATAGATAGATAGATAGATAGATAGATAGATAGATAGATAGATAGATAGATAGATAGATAGATAGATAGATAGATAGATAGATAGATAGATAGATAGATAGATAGATAGATAGATAGATAGATAGATAGATAGATAGATAGATAGATAGATAGATAGATAGATAGATAGATAGATAGATAGATAGATAGATAGATAGATAGATAGATAGATAGATAGATAGATAGATAGATAGATAGATAGATAGATAGATAGATAGATAGATAGATAGATAGATAGATAGATAGATAGATAGATAGATAGATAGATAGATAGATAGATAGATAGATAGATAGATAGATAGATAGATAGATAGATAGATAGATAGATAGATAGATAGATAGATAGATAGATAGATAGATAGATAGATAGATAGATAGATAGATAGATAGATAGATAGATAGATAGATAGATAGATAGATAGATAGATAGATAGATAGATAGATAGATAGATAGATAGATAGATAGATAGATAGATAGATAGATAGATAGATAGATAGATAGATAGATAGATAGATAGATAGATAGATAGATAGATAGATAGATAGATAGATAGATAGATAGATAGATAGATAGATAGATAGATAGATAGATAGATAGATAGATAGATAGATAGATAGATAGATAGATAGATAGATAGATAGATAGATAGATAGATAGATAGATAGATAGATAGATAGATAGATAGATAGATAGATAGATAGATAGATAGATAGATAGATAGATAGATAGATAGATAGATAGATAGATAGATAGATAGATAGATAGATAGATAGATAGATAGATAGATAGATAGATAGATAGATAGATAGATAGATAGATAGATAGATAGATAGATAGATAGATAGATAGATAGATAGATAGATAGATAGATAGATAGATAGATAGATAGATAGATAGATAGATAGATAGATAGATAGATAGATAGATAGATAGATAGATAGATAGATAGATAGATAGATAGATAGATAGATAGATAGATAGATAGATAGATAGATAGATAGATAGATAGATAGATAGATAGATAGATAGATAGATAGATAGATAGATAGATAGATAGATAGATAGATAGATAGATAGATAGATAGATAGATAGATAGATAGATAGATAGATAGATAGATAGATAGATAGATAGATAGATAGATAGATAGATAGATAGATAGATAGATAGATAGATAGATAGATAGATAGATAGATAGATAGATAGATAGATAGATAGATAGATAGATAGATAGATAGATAGATAGATAGATAGATAGATAGATAGATAGATAGATAGATAGATAGATAGATAGATAGATAGATAGATAGATAGATAGATAGATAGATAGATAGATAGATAGATAGATAGATAGATAGATAGATAGATAGATAGATAGATAGATAGATAGATAGATAGATAGATAGATAGATAGATAGATAGATAGATAGATAGATAGATAGATAGATAGATAGATAGATAGATAGATAGATAGATAGATAGATAGATAGATAGATAGATAGATAGATAGATAGATAGATAGATAGATAGATAGATAGATAGATAGATAGATAGATAGATAGATAGATAGATAGATAGATAGATAGATAGATAGATAGATAGATAGATAGATAGATAGATAGATAGATAGATAGATAGATAGATAGATAGATAGATAGATAGATAGATAGATAGATAGATAGATAGATAGATAGATAGATAGATAGATAGATAGATAGATAGATAGATAGATAGATAGATAGATAGATAGATAGATAGATAGATAGATAGATAGATAGATAGATAGATAGATAGATAGATAGATAGATAGATAGATAGATAGATAGATAGATAGATAGATAGATAGATAGATAGATAGATAGATAGATAGATAGATAGATAGATAGATAGATAGATAGATAGATAGATAGATAGATAGATAGATAGATAGATAGATAGATAGATAGATAGATAGATAGATAGATAGATAGATAGATAGATAGATAGATAGATAGATAGATAGATAGATAGATAGATAGATAGATAGATAGATAGATAGATAGATAGATAGATAGATAGATAGATAGATAGATAGATAGATAGATAATTAAGTAAGTAACTAAGTAAGTAGGCCTAAGTAAATAAATAAATAATTATTGGTAAGAAGCCTTCTGCATCTCCCTTTCGAACCAATCTCAGGTTGAGGCTCGCGCTCCACGGTTTTAAAACTACTGCCGCTGAGAGACAGAGACGGTGAGAGTAGTTGTGACTAGAGACCTGCAAAACAGCGCATGCAACCGGTTTAGATTCCACCGGTCGGAGCTACAACCGGCTAGGATGAACATCGGACCGGATACTCGGTTGTCGAGCGGTTACGCTGATGTATTGCAGAGTAGACAGAACATCAGGCGCACTTACATGAAACTAACGTTTTTCGAGTACACAACCGGAGTAACAAGGAAATTTACGTTGTCTTATTGAAAAAAAAAAAAAGTGTTTGCAAGTACTCTTACAGTTCATTCGACACTATAACACATATATTTTCTTTATTATTCTGAACTTGCAGTAACTTTATAAGTATCGTTTATATTTTAAACTTTTAGAGTTTTACTAATGAAAGTTGCTTATAGATATGTTAAACAATGTTATAGCTTGTCACAGAAAAAGACGTGCACAAGCCATGTATAGCTATTTTTCTTACCAATAAACGCTATATAGCTGGCGTTTTTCTATACCAGTGTTAAACAGTATACGTCATAACATCATCATTTGATTATGTCGTAAATCTTTCTCGTCACATATTGACTGATTCTTGTTCGATTTGTATAACCCAATAATCGATTTTACATAAGTTCATGTAAGATCGCGAATTATTTAGAACACAAATCTTACACAGAAAGAAATGGTAAGGAGGAAGAAAATACGATCTCCAAATAACACCAGATACATTTCATCATACAATAACTCTTTAACATTTTCTCAGTATACAAACAGAGTAATAATATTGAACGATATTTATTTTGTTTAATTACAAAAATGTGTTTGCTTCAAATAGGAATACAAATAATTTTACACTTTAATACATTTATTTTTTTTATTTCGAACTTGCAGTAATTTGACTAGTAACATATAAATGAACAATGGACACAGTGACATCGAAGGAAATAGACGTAATGTATAATGTGAAATATCATAATGTAAACATATTCAAAAATATAATTACAATTCATTATAAAACAAAATATGAAATAAGTACATACAGTCCATTATGACGTTTTTACTTTAAACTAAAAAAAATGTATAGGCCTACCTCTAAAACAATAGTTGCATGTTTTTTAATTATTCTAATCATTTGCAATATTATTTATTAAGAAATCAATTTAAAAAGATAAACAATAATGTTATTTTCAACAATACGATTACTTTGGCTCCCAATGGTTGTTGTTCTGTAAAAATAAGTATAATTTACACATTTCTAAACTACGAATAACAAAAAAATAGATAGTTTTAGAAAAAAATCATTCTGTATAGAAAAGATCTACTTCAGAGAAAACAAGTGTCATTCAAAGAACTATTTTATTTCACAGGTGCTAATGTCAACTATTTGATGTTCACAATTATTATTAGGGCCTATTATCATAGACTACATGATCAGAGTTGACTTCTTGTGTTTATGTATTAATAAATCTGTTTTACTAGTCTAAAGTTACGCTCGGTGGAAACACTTATTCATGGAATGGCCAATATTCGTTTCACAAGTGTTGCTAGGGAGGCTAAAGTTGTTTGGTGATCTTTCCACCAATTTAGAATGTAGAAAATTAAATAAGCATAATGTATAATATGAGATATAGTAAGTAAATAAATTCAATATAGAATTACAATAATTAATCACAAAACATAAAATTAAATAACTATATACATTTCGTTATAACTCTAAATGCATTTCTCCAAAACAGTAGCTATTCGTATACATGATAGAAGTGAAATAACCCTGCAGATTGTAGGCTACGGGGCGATAAGGATCACTTAAATGAATGAAAAACCTATATTAGGTTTTGTGATTAAATGCACGGTTATTAGAAAATTGAGTTGGAAGTTTCAGCAGTCTGGCAACATCGCCGCTAGTTGCACACTGCTTTTTCTTCTTGTAATACAGAACTCAGTTCTGTCTCCCTAGGTCAAGCATGTCAAAGTGGGCCATAGACAGGGGCGGCTCGTCCTTATGTGCTACAGTGCTACAGCACAATGATAATTTTTGCTCAAATAATGTATTTGTAATACCACAGTATTTTATCTGTCATTTGACAATTTCCCGTGGTTATGTTCATGACGCGTTATAGAGTGTCTAGTCTTCGCTCTTCGCTCTTTGGTGCTTCAGGGGTACAATCAAAGACGTTTTATAGTTTAACCTAGACTCACTACGAGCGCTGTTCCTCGACCAAAAATTGAACACTTTCGCGCATCTCCATCTTGAGGGTGAGTGTCATGTGACTACAATATGTTTACATCACGACTCCGCCTAATTTGAAATAACATAGAAGGTTATTCAATATTATTGAATGTGTTAGGAGTAAGTGCGTATTAATTTAATCAGTAGTGTGTGTGTATAGTGTTTATATAATTTAAATGAATCGTTCTCCTGCAATATAGGCTACGTGAAATCACAGTGTAGGTCTACTACCGATTCTGTGCTACATATGAGGGCTATACAAATAGTAGTATTTTAATCATATTTCTTTGTTATAAGTGAAACCATCGTGTGCTCTTGTCCTGCATACAACTGTACAAATAGTGTTCTTTTATCATTTATTTTCATCGTACTCCTATATAAATTCCGTAAGTGGAATCATGGTGCATAGTTGTGCCGCATACAACTGTACGAATCGACGTAAGAAGGATTCGGAAATTTCTTTTCACAAGTAAGTTAGTTACATATATTGTATTAGGATATTGTAAAATGACTGAGAACATTAGTACATATTTATTGTGTTAATAGAAGAGAATGTTTTATAGGAGTAAGCGCAAACTTTTTAGGTTTCCATTGCAAAAGCCTGAGCTTCTCAGTAAATGGTTATCTGCTGTTAAACGCGATAAATTTATAGCCTACTATCAATTCACCACCAGTATTGCTTTGCACAAGAAGATAGTTACACAGCATCTCTCTAAATCAATTTTATTTATGAATCAATAAGTGAGTCCAAATAAATCTGGTTAAGTATTTTCATACTATCTAGATATGGCCAAGTTACAATAGTTTGACATTCTTGCACATATTCGATTTAATAATAACAGTTGATCCATTTCCTTGTTTATTGAAATATTTATTATTAGGCCTAAGCAAAATACACACAGTGTGCAAGATTAAGTTAATGTCCTAACTCGATTAATTAAATATTTCAGGAACTCCATCGGTACAGATTTGATGAATTGTGTAAATATGAATAGGCCTAATCACGGAGACAAGAATTTTTATTTGACAGTTTTAGCATAACAGCTTAATATTTGTTGTTCACAAAGATGACGATTACTGACTGACAGTTCCAGTTTCTTCAATTATATGCTGTTGTAGACTACTATAGGATTGCAGGTGATTACGTTTCACTGTTTATATTTGTTTTTATCCTTGTTACTCTTTTAGTTTATATTTGGTTGTTTTTTATGGTATAGTAATAAATCTTAGTGTCTTTCGCGGTTGCGTTCTATCAGCATTACTTTTCGTCCGCTATTTTCACGACCGCAAGATGCACACAATGTGCAAGATTAAGTTAATGTTCTCACTCGGTTATTGAAATATATTTCAGGAAGCCCATCCTACGGATATGATGAATTATGTAAATATAAATACCCCCAAATGACAAAGACGACGAAGATTGTTGACTGGCAGTTGCAGGATTAATATCTTTGATTATTTGATGTTATACCACAAGAATGCAAGTAATTACGTTTTATGATTTATATTTGTCTTTATCCTTGTTACTGTTAGGCTCATGTTTAGTTGTTTTTATGTTGTATAGTAATAAATCTTAGTTTGTTTTACGGTTGCGTTCTATCAGCATTGCTTTCCGTCCGCCTCAAGATGGCGGCGAGCGATCGCTTCAATTTGGGTCCAGTCGTATCTTCTGCGCAGCCAGCAGTGTGGGGACTTGGGTACAATGTGCTACTCAAAACTCTACATGAGAATGTACACAATTAATGCGCATATGCGAAGCTGAAATCACTGCTCTGATTGGCAATTTTTACGCGGGGAAGTGCTGTAGTCAGCTTCAGCACAACACAGCTTGAAGATTGCAAAAGTAAAGCGTAACGAAAGAATGCTTGTTTGTGGAAGAACTCGGAACTATGTACAATGTATTTGGTAATTCAAGTGTCCGACTGCTGCTGCCATCTATCTTTTTTTTTTTTTAGGTTCCTCCTGAATCAGTCACCAAGCGACAGAGAATGGAATCACAGAAAATTGAAGCCAAGGAAGTATGTGATCGTATAATTCCGGAAACTACTTATCGTTTCCAGTCTTTAAACTACCTAGACGTAACAAAACTGTTAAACAGCAAATTTTTTGACAATTTTTCGCATTATTTTCCTGAACGCAAACTTGAAGTTGCTGTCAACAGCTATACTGTACTGAACAAAAGAGTGTTAAATACACAACTTGGAGTTATATAGGGAAGACCCGATTTCCGAAATGTAGATGGCTGTTCAATTGCTACAATACATAGTCTCCAACAATTTACAGGATCCATTCTGTGAAGTAACGAAGTTGTTAAATATTTTTGGTTACAACATAATGACCACTACTGAGCCAGAAATATGTTTTTCTTGCTTCAAACGCATAAAAACGTTTTTATATCCCAGGATCGCCTCACTGTTCTTGCAATACTGTCAATAGAAAAGAGTATGATGTCCAAGATGGAGGGGTTTAACACCAGGGTAATTGTCAAGTTCTGCAGTGGGAAGAAACGTCGTATGGACTTCATATTTCGTCACTAGGCGAGTCTCAAATTAAGATGAATACATCTAAGTGTATACAGTAGGCCGATATAGCGATTGTAGCACACTCATTATTTTGGCCACCAGCCGCTACTGGCCATAGATAGTATTTGTCATAGCTGTGGTTCGACTTTTCTACAGTGGCCAGATGTTTGACAACTCAGCTGAGAGTTCGATTGCTCGAAAATTAGTTGCTAGACTCTAGTCATAGTAAACATACTAAAAGCATTGGTTGTAGTATATTTCAGAAGATATAAAGTTCTTTTTGTTTTAGTTTTATTATTGATTGAGTTTACTGCTTTTTTAAGTGTGTCATTATTGTAATATTATAATTCAGTTTTCTAGTGTAAGCAAAAATTACAACCTTGGTAATTTGTGGATACCGAAAGTTTTTTTCTGCAATTTACGCTTTACAACGTCTGTAGTTTCTCGCTGCATGCTGTTTGTTCCTCTTGACGATACGCAGCTATAATATCTGGATGGTTCACTGTGATCTTCCTTTTATACGCCAGAGTCGTCCACCCACAGAGAGATCGAATCAACTCGAATACTCGGTAAATCGAATACTGAGGCAGTACGCAAGCAGATGTACTTCGCACAACGCCAGGCGTTCAGTAGCGCTATGTAGGGTTTCTTCGGTTACAACCGGTTTTGCAGGACTCTAGTTGTGACAATATCGCGCTCGCATGTTACTGGCTCTTGCGAAACGTCAGGAGGTTTGAGCGCGACTGTAGCCATTACGAACTACAGAAAACGAAGTATTGCCACTTTCCTTCATTACTAACCACTTTCACAGTCACAACATAAAACACATTACACAGGGGAACCAAGTACATACAATAAACGTAATGCTTATAGGTATCTTCAGATGGGCGAGCATTATAATGTTGATTTCCTGTACAATATAATATCACGTAGATGCATGACATAGATCTATTATGCATTTAATATATTAGACTACATAATTATATATTTGCATCGGCTTATAGATACTGTACTTTCATAACCTGTGTTAATATTTTAATTTCCCTTGTTAGAATGTTAAATATCACGAATTCAATTCTATTATTAAGAGTGGCATATATTAGCTTCGGATTATTATAAAAAACAAAAGTCTCAACGAAAATCAATACTCCTATTCCTAACAAGGAGAGGGAGTATAGCGAGAAGCTGCATTAAGTCCAAAGCAGCTTACGTATAAAGTGAGCTGTCATGCCGCTGATTCTTTATGGCCGGTTAATACAGCCCAAATGATTATTTAAAAATTCTGAAACAAAATAAATGAAACAGTAGAAAAAATAATTCCAACATGGATGAATTAATTTGTAAAGAAAGTAATAGACTCTGAAGCTTCGGACTTCAGAAGAAGTCAAAGTTGCCTGTAAGTTCCGATGATGACCAGCGAAACTAGTAGCATCAGTGCTGTCACTCCTCTGGAAGCAGCTTGCCTAAATGAAAATTGGCAGTGAATTTTGTTTCTTGCCTATGTCTTCATTTCATTCCATCTCCTTCCTTACTATTCGGCTTCATTTCTGAGTGTATTGGCACTCTAGGTCCTCCTCTTCTTGTACTTTTGTTCCCTGGGGACTCCAGTGAAAACTTGCTTTGGTGATATTACCATGTTCTGTCCATATTTGATTAGATCCTGGAGCTTCGGACTTTAAAGTCAAAATTACTCCCAGATTTCATATACGCCACGAGTTCGTTACGCTGCATTCTCAACGTCGTTACCCTGGTCAATCGTTGGTTAATCGCCATGAGGATTGGATACTCCATTTTGAAACAGGTTAGCACCGTTATCATAGATATCACACTGATTTGCATGTAGGTATTTATTTACACTGCAAATGATTAAACACCCGGTGGAAATGGTAACACATTACTCTTACAATACGATTATTAAAATTAATAATAATAATAATAATAATAATAATAATAATAATACATATATCAGTCGTTAAGTTTACATATACTTAATTAGGTTGTCAAGATATATTTACTTCAATTTCTTATTCGGTTTTTAAATATAAATAGTCCACACCTGTGGAGTAACGGTCAGCGCGTCTGGCCGTGAAACCAGGAGGCCCGGGTTCGAATTCCTGTCGGGGAAAGTTACCTGGTTGAGGTTTTTTCCGGGGTTTTCCCTCAACCCAATACGAGTAAATGCTGGGTAACTTTCGGTGCTGGACCCTGGACTCATTTCACTGGCATTATTATCTTCATTTCATTCAGACGCTAAATAACCTAGATGTTGATACAGCATCGTAAAATAACCCAAGGAAATAAATATATATATATATATATATATATATATAAATATTATTTTATTTAAAATGCTTCCTTGACCTACAATATTATTTTTCTAAGTTAGGTTTTCATGTTCAATTATTATTACTATTGTTGTTGTTGTTGTTATTATTATTATTATTATTATTATTATTATTATTATTATTATTATTATTATTACCAAGTACACCAAAAATAAACACTTAAAATCCGTTCCTGAAATTATCCCATCTAATTCTATTTATAAATATATAAACCAAAATTCCTTTCTTGAAAACACTGCCGAAAACTCAAATCCAATAACAGTGAGACCAATAGTAAATAGTATCATACTCTCCAAGTTACAAAATATGTAAATTTTTACAACAATACCTAAAATTCACATTGAAATTACAAGACCTATACACAACAACAAATAATAATTATTTAGCTCAAGAATCTAAAAGTGACTAAGAACTCTAAAATGTTATCACTTGACATTGGAAATTTATATATTAGTATTCTGATAAACGAAACCATTGATATAAATGAAAATAAGTAACTTAGATCCACAAATTACTTAGATCTACAAAGGTCCAAAAGTGAACAGATAATGAAGTTATTACTAGCGCCAGTTTTTCATGTTTCCTATAAAATTTATTTTTCTGTATTTAATACGATTTGAAACGACACTCCACATATTTGGCCTATGTTTTGTATATAAAATCAATGAAAATTTAAAACTGAAAATGATCCATATGATTTTAGGAAGCGCTAAATTAAATACTAATAATTTTAATAAAATATTTTAACAACATTACAACAAACAAACATATAAATCAACTGAAGTAGTACCGTACTTAGTTCTAAAATTGATCAAAAACACAAATACTTCTAGAAAATACATAATAGAGGTTGTTTCCTGTTACCTTTATAGTTCGTTCTGGAAGAATACCAATCAGTTGTTCAAATAAAACATAATACACATCATTTTCATCCATTCTGAAACTCTGAGTGTTTTCTCTGTCACAGACTCTCAAGCACTAATTTTAACTTTACCATCTTCTTCAGCTGCTAAATAGAACCTCGTTCCAAGATTTCTTCCTTTTCTTGAACATTATATTTGGAACATCTGGATTTGCTTCCAGAAGTTTAATAACTGTCTATTTCTTTTTTTTTTTTTTTTTACTCGGGCTTATAGGAAGCACCTTCTTCACTCTTTCAACTGCCTTATAAACCAAGTGACTACATACACTTCTATGAACCAAGCTCAGGAGTTCCATTTCCAGCCTTTGCCTGCTGCTCTCTTCTGCCTTTCAGCATCCTTACGTCCACAGGCCTTCAGTTTGTTCATGTCTGCAGATAAACATTTCTTTGCGTTTGCTCGCCTCTTCCTATTTCTCTCCCTTTCCTTCAACAAGTAAACTTTCTTGACTTTACAATTTTCATTCAGTTTCTTTCTCCAATTTTGTTTTGATGTTCTCCACTTTACTCTCTTTTCTGTATTCATCTACGAATAATTAGAAGAAGAAAAAAAAAACATTTGAAATGTATTATTATGTTTTGCAGCAAGAACAAAATTTATATATATAGGCTATATTTTTAAACTATTCTTATTTGTGAGAATGAGCCTATATGACATGAACACATACAACCACAGAAGTCTCTTATAAAATTCAACTTTATTTAATTCAAGTCACTTTTCTATAAGTAATAGTAAATATAGTTTAATAACCTCAGTCAAACACTGTAGGACGGTTGTGACGGATATTAACCAGCACTTCTTTATGTCTTAATTCTGAATCGAGCAAAAGTAATATTCAGATTGTATTGATTAGTAACTCAACCTTACTTCTGTAAACGTTTATTTCTTTTATAGTTTCTTATTAATAAATAAAATAAACTTCAGAGTAATTTTTGAGACAGGTGTGACACACACAACTGTTACAGAACCATTAACATAATTAAAACTCATTATCTAGTATTAGTATTTATTTATTTAACCTGGTAGAGATAAGATCGTCAGGCCTTCTCTGCCCCTCTACCAGGGGAGTTCACCTGCTTTTAGAATGAAGTCCTAAAATCCTAAAAATGAGGAAGAAAACTCTGCTGTAGATAAGATGGCACCAGATCAGCTGATTGATGAGAAGAGGAAACAATTCACGGACTGTCAACATTGATCATTTTTCACACTGAAGTTCAGCACGTGCACACTTCACATTTGTTCATAAAAATAAACACATATACAGCGAACTAAGTTGTTGAACTAATTTCTACTGTAAAATATAAGTAACAAGGGTTTATTATTATTAGTCTCCAGAAGATATATTGAACTTTAAAAAATAATGTACAGGCTCAGTTTAGCATGGAATGGCTGAAACATACCATCAGCTAAAGTAAATAATTACCATCTAGTGCACTGTTGTAGCCTCCCTCTTCCCAAATTGTTAAGAACTATCAACATAACATGCGAGAGGTTCAGATGAATTAGATAAATGGTCGGTTTACCTAGTGTGGCAATCCTACAGGTATAGGATATGAGTTCCGAACTTTCTGTATCAACAACAGCAGTCTCACCATCTGTGATTCACATGCACGAAATGTAGGAGCTATAGGAGGGGTATAACTTTTGCATGGAAATAAGTTAATGTGGAAACAACTGCATGGGAAAAAGATGTTGGACACATTCAATAATCTACTTAATCCTTTAGAATACAGGTCCCGTACATAAGAGGGGATAAACCAGCACCAAATTCCTCTTCCTCGTATTCTGTTGATTCATTTTCTTTGATTCAGGGAAGTGTATTTCAATGCAAAGAAGGGAAGTTATTTCCTTAATTGTCGACTGAGCCTCAACAAATAATGAATGCACTCTGAATCAAATAATCCCAAAGTTTACGAAAGTAGGGACCCAAACAATTACCGGTTGTTCTGTATGGTTGTGAAACTTGGACTATCACTTTGAGTGAAGAACAGAGATTAAGGGTGTTTGAGAATAAGGTTCTTAGGAAAATATTTGGGGCTAAGAGGGATGAAGTTACAGGAGAATGGAGAAAGTTACACAAAGCAGAACTGCACGCATTGTATTCTTCATCTGACATAATTAGGACCATTAAATCCAGACGTTTGAGATGGGCAGGGCATGTAGTACGTATGGGCGAATCCAGAAATGCATATAGAGTGTTAGTTGGGAGGCCAGAGGGAAAAAGACCTTTGGGAGGCCGAGACGTAGATGGGAGGATAATATTAAAATGGATTTGAGGGAGGTGGGATATGATGATAGGGACTGGATTAATCTTGCTCAGGATAGGACCAATGGTGGGCTTATGTGAGGGCAGCAATGAACCTCCGGGTTCCTTAAAAGCCATAAGTAAGTAAGGGATCCAAATTGCTGTTCTTTTTGGTAACCACAACTACATTTCCACATCCCTCCAAACAGACTTGTTCCATGCAACAGTTACATCCCTCCTATAACTTGTAGTAGACATATTTGTAACAAGTGGAGGGGACTACAACAGTACTTTAGTTACATTGTTTCTTATGTTCATGTTAACGCTTGTTTAAAACTTAAACTTTTCTTAGTTAAAACGTTAAAAGTGCTATGATTATGAATTTAAAGAGGTACCAGCAATGTACCTTATTCCTCTGATTGAGGTTCTGGCTGATATGTACATCTATTATCAGGCAATACATCTCACTTGACGATATGTATCAGAGGAAGAACAATTGTTTGTATGCATCTGAAGTCTGACACCTACATCTACGAAAAATTCTTGAAAATTCTTCCACTCCCTCTAAGCTTAAAGAACTCATCTTATCATTACAACAAGGAAATGAAACTGTATTCGAGATCAATCACCTGCGTTCAAAGTCTATAAGTTTTAAAAGAGGTGTGTTACAAGGTTCCCCTCTATCACCTGCTTTATACAATTTATCAACCGACTACATACCGGTACTCGAGGAACTTTCAGAGAAAACGGTGCCAAATGAATATGGATTCCCTCTTGCTCCAGATTCCAAACCTTTAACTGTCTTAGGGTTTGAGGATGACACCATCTGCATTGGAATTATCAAGAATGGCTATTCAAAATTTCAAAGAGATTGGCTTAGAAGTAAATATGTCTGAATGTATGTACATTAATATTGTTAAAGGTGAACTCCAAGGTGGATACTTCAGTACAGACGAGGGTGACGCAAAAATGATGTTCACCGGTGAGGCAATCCAATAATTAGGTGTAAATTATGAAAATGAGATTGCATTTAATCCTCTAACATTATGCAAACATTACGTCAAAATTTGGAATTACTCGCAGCTTCACTCCTTCTCCAAGCTGATCACAAATTCTCTATCTTAAATGCTTCGATTTGTCCTACATTCATGTATGCTTTTTAAACTATTCCCCTTCGTCAGATTCCCCAAAAATTTCTAGAAGACTCTGACAAAATGATAAAATGCACTTTAAAGGAAATTTTACAATTCTCTGTTGATCTTTCTGACAATATGGTTTACAGCCCTAGAAAATTTAAAGGCTTGGGACTTTTCAGATCTCAATGGGAAGCAGTTCTGCAGTAAATTAATGCTTTGAAAAGACTATACAATCAAATAAGCCCTATATTCTAAATACCAGAAGTCCAATAGATGAAAGCAAATAGTGCTTAACCAGACTAAATTTAACATATGACAATCTCACTAACTCCCAAGACGGATTTCTTGATTCAAGAAAAGTGAGGGCTATGCTAAGAGATCTAGAATTTTAGAAATAGAGCGCACTTTCTCAAAAAGGGAAAAGAGTTTCCCTTTTCGTGGAACATCCTGCCACAAACTGGTGGATCACTCATCATGAAGGACTGAGCTGCAGTGAATGGAAGGATGCTATAAAAATGGTCGGTAATGTTGCGGCTGTACGTGCTATTCTGAGCAGATCCATGGACTGTTACTGTTGTCGCCACTGCTTCAACGAGATAGAAACTCTCGCCCAAGTTCTTGGATCTTGCTCGCATGGTGAGACATTACGCAATGCCATGCATCACAAAATCAGATCCGCAATCACTCAAGCTCTTCGCAACAAGGGATATATACCACCTATGAAGAAATCCATGGTCTATCGGAAACAGGAAGCTGTTGGCGTGTTGATAAATTAGCCTTTAACAACACAACAGGCTATATAATAGATCCTACTATCCACTTTAAATTGAATAAAACTCAACCGGAAGATGTCAACAATGAGAAGAATCAAATTTATGGTCCAGCTGTTCCTTATTATTTACATATGTATAAGTTATAAACTATTGAAATTATTGGGTTATTAGTGGGTGCTAGAGGCACGATTACAAAATAAATTATTAATTTCTGGAAAGAGTTCAATCTTGAATCCTCTTTGGCCAAGGCTGTTTCTTTGATAACTCTAAAATATTCAGTCTATCTTCTGAGAAATCACATATATAAAATAAATTAATAACACAATAATTCTTCTTCTTTGGTTCTACAGTCAGGTTCTAACCTTGACCGCCCCAATGATGCTTCTCCATGTCCTTCTATCTAACACCTTTGTTTTCCATCCTCTAACACCTGCTGCTATTACATCCTCTTCCACTTCATCCCATGTTCCCAATCGTAAGCATTTATCCTTGCAGGGTTGTCTATAATTAATCCGTCTGGCAATAACACAATAATAATTATTATATTTCTCACGAAAACATTTTCATAAAATTGTATGTACGGTATTTACTAATACTTGTATATTTGGTATACTTTGTCCTTCAGGGCAACCCCTATTTTAGGGGAAGTTTGTTTACATACATGTAGCTAGTCGGCGATGTATGCAATGGAGGGGGAAAGGAACTGGCCACTCTATCCCATTATCTCCTGACCTGATTGCCTCATAAGTGGTGCCTTCTTGGTATCACTTGTGAGGTTCAGATCTACCTTCGGACAGTTGACTAAACAACAATGTAAGCTACCTTATGACGAACGCAAATGCCAGAAATCAAGACCACCTGCAACAGCAGTAGTTCGAAAGTCACTGAAGATGACACCACACCAGAGTTGAAACGAAACCTGTCTGTCATAAGGTACATTACCTCTTTAAATTCATAACACTTTTAACGTTTCAACTAAGAAAGTTTTAAGTACTTTAGAATATACAGGTAAGTATCAAATATTTTTATCTTGGAAATATTTATGGCTGCAAACTAAAATCATATACATCTCACAGAAACCAGTGAAGCAAAAGAAAATTGTGCTTTCTTGTGTGCTTCATTTCTGTGCGTAAATGCATTCATATTCACTACTAGCCGTACCCGTGCGCTCCGCTGCACCTGTTAGAAATAAATATAAAGTAATTACATAATTAAAATAGGACGTTTGATCCAGGGAACAACTTTTACAACAGCGCAAAATAATCTGCTTCGCTCATTACCCGATTTTTTTTTGCATTGCATTTATTGCATATATATTTTATGTAACGATTCAATTGAGCATAGTTAAAATTTGAATTATAAAATAATGGATTGCTAAGCTAACGTACTATTACTGCATACTAAATCAATACATTCTCGTTGTTCGTTAATTCTCTGAGATTAAAATGAGTGTACATAAATATTATTTTAAGAAATACAGAAAACGAATGTACAAAATAGCCTATCAAATTTTCTGTGCATAAGAGCTATTTTAATCTTACCTGTCCTCGATTTACTCAGACGTTACTGTAATAACATTATAGCATTATGTCCATCTAGAGAAACTACACTTTCCAATGGTGAAATAATAATTAATTATACAAATCGGTTAATTTAGCTTCTGATATTACTTCATACAAACACAGAAACATTCTCTGTAGGCTATGTTTAATAGCTTTCGATTGTTGATGTCCAAGGTCCCTGTTTCGATTGTTGTTGTCCAAGGCCCCTTATAGACGAAGTCATTTGTTCTTAATTCATTGCACCGTCTTAGATGGGGTTATTTTAATTTTAAAACTCATTTATCTCATTAAATATCAGTCCTATCAAAATTTTGTAAAGAATAAAACTTATCGGAAATCATTTTTAAAGAAACGTTTGTTATGTAACATTTTTCACAAAAATCAATAATAAGCGAGATATTTCGATTTATTTAATTCAGGCCCCCTTATAACCCCCCTTTTAAATAAAGTATTTTGAATGCCATATAGCCTAAAATCTAAGTTACAACGAACTTAATTTATATTCCAATTTTCATATAAATCGGTTCAGCCATTATTGCGTGAAAAGGTAACAAACCTACAGAAGGACATACAAACAAAAATGTCAAAAATGCGATTTTCGGTTTCAGGGTGGTTAATTATATACGTTAGGACCAATTACTTTTGGAAAATCGAAAATTACCAGAAAAATTTCGGCTACAGATTCATTATTAGTAATGATACAAGAAGAAAAAAACTGTTTTTCTCTGCTAAAATTCACGATCAATTAATACGAGCTATGCCTATGTACTTACATTGGTTTTGCTTTAAATAATACAGAAAATTCTGTTGATTTCTGTTCTTTGGTTCAGGGCACAAATTCAAGAAATAACTTACTGTACCTCTATTATAGTCAAGTAAATTACCTTGGACGAAATATTTCATAAGCACCTTTGGTTTTAGATCATTCAGTCCAAGGTGCATGCATTCTTGTTGAGAATGCCTCAGTCGACAATTTTCAGCACAAATTAAAGAAATACCGGGATCTTGTTTTCATTGCATTCAAGTATGTTTCTGTCAATCAAAGAACAAAAATAGGTACCGTAATTAGCATGAGTGCTACCTATTTATGACAAAATTGTTGAGGTCACGACATGATGTATTCCAACATGATATTTCCTTTTTAGGAGGTCTGCATTTATTTTGACTTAAGGGCCATTCCATGACAAAATGAGTCTGAGCTCAAAATTTTCAAACATCTTTTATATTAAAACGAATTTTGAAGATTTTGCAAGAGAAAACACTGAAGTCATCTGTGAAAGAAGAAATATGGATATCAGTTCACAATGTATCAAGAAATTACGGTTTAAAGGGAGTACTGGAAATTTGCAGGCCTGAACTAGGTTTTGAACATAAGTTAGGTAGTATTAATATATAAAGCTCCCCATCCCATTTTTTTTTTTTTTTTTGCCATTTTATTGCCCTGAATGAAAGAAGATAGTCCACTGTTGTAGCCCCAACAATATTTTGTTCTGAAAGATAGGCATATTTCCTAAAATTAGTGCATATTATAGTGCTTGTGTGCTGTGACAAAATAACTTCAAAAAGTTTGCTTCTAGAAAAAACAAAGGTGAAAGTTAATGTTGAAGTTATCTATAAGTAAACATGTCCTCATTAACATTAAGAATCCAGTGTTTCAGATTGGTACACAAAGAAATTTTCGAGATTTATCATAATTATTTTATGTCCCATCCATAAGAGATTTTATGGGACATCTCTTTCCATGCATGGATAAAATGACATCAGCTGATAGGATACAGAACTTGCTGAAAGATAAAAAGGAGTATGAAAGTAATAAAGAAAGGGAAAGAGAGAAGGATAAAAGAAGACAAGAAAAAATGAGAAGAAAAGTCAGAGAATCGAGCAGTACATTAAAAGGAAACAAATGTAAAATTCAACAAATCAATGGGCATCATTAATACAGTTTTGAAACCTTCATTAGTACAAAAATCAACTCGTATTCGTCTTTATCAAATAATAGCTCGACCAGTCTTATGTTATGGGAGTTAAGCGTGGACTATAAGGGCAAAAGATGAAAGCAGACTAACAGCTTGCGAGATGAGATTCATGCACCGAACAGCTGGCTACTCTAAATGGGATCGAAAGAAAAATGAAAATATCCTTCAAGAACTTAATGTGTCATCAATACTGGACTATATCTCCAGATACCAATTAAACTGGAAGGATCACGTCTCAAGAATGGTTTCATCCAGGATCCCTAAGGCAATAATGAAGTATCGTCCAAATGGGAAATGGTCACTTGGTCAACCTATGAAAAGATGGCAAGAAAATCGCTTTTTCAGGCCATAACAGTTCTTTTGGGACGTACTTGACAGGATGATGATGATAATGATGCAAAGAAGCTGAAAAGAAAAGAAAATGCCAGTAAAAGATGAAGGATAATATTGAAAACAAACAGAAACAAGTCTGTTGTTCCAAATTAGGACCATATAGGACTCCCCAGGCACTTGTAAAGTAGAGTTAAGGAAGTTCTTTGTTACATTCTGAAGAAAAATATTGCTGTTGTAAAGAAGCTTGTATAGGAATGTATACCTAATACTGCCAAAAGAGAGGGACAAGAAAGTATATTCGCTCATTAATCGACGGCTCAGTTCAATAGTGCGATAACTAAAAAATTTTCGTTCTTGAGTTAATGTCATGGAAGGATTAAGTTTCAGAGATCTTTTCATATCAATATTACACTATGTGCTGCTCATCATACAGTCGACACCAGAGCACATAATGTGGTAGTGCATTTAAAGAAAATTGCACACTTCTCAATTCAACACTGCTACAAGTTGAGTTGTCGTAGTATTACACAGTGTGGGTTTAACGAAAATTACACAGACTTCAATGCAACAGTGGTACATGTTGAGATGTTTTAGTGTTACATTGAAGTAATTTGAATAATTGTTGAAATAAGACTGTAACTTAAGAAGTTGTAGGATAAAATGTACTGAAAAGATAACACGAGATCAATGAGAAAACATTTACAAGACATTTTCGGCTTTGAGGGACGAAAAACAAGAGACAGAACTTAATAGTAAACGACATGACTCAAATAATTCATAAAAACAAATTTCCAAAACCAAAAAATGTTCTCAGGGACACAACTTTGCTTATTATTTTGAAGTAAATAGTACAAGAATCGGAGTATGCAAAACTTTTTTGTGAATTTTATTGTTTAGATATAGGCAACACTGTTATTGTAACAACCCATAAGAAAACCTCTACAGAGTATACAGAGTGTTCGCAACTTAATGCCCGACAATGCAGAAGCATATTCCTTGATTCATTCTACAGCGATATAACCTAGCATACTGGTACCCCTATACTAAATTGAAGCATTAAGAAGTTAATGACTTGCGAATATCTGGCTCTTCTTGCAGCGCCGAGCACTATGAACATCAGACTATGCGAGGCAGTGATCGCAGAATGTCCACTAGAGACAGTAGTGCGCATGTAAACAGCTTGCAGTGCAATTTGTCATGTGGGGCTATCAGTGCCCGGTGATCGTGAAAATGGCGTTCGTGTATTCTCATAAAAAATACGCTGATATTGTGTGCATTTATGGATTGTGCGACGGTAATGTTGCGAGAATATCGGATACGGTTTCCAGATCGTAAACAGCCAGATCCAGGAGTATTTACACGTACATATCGCCATTTAGCTGAACGTGGAAATGTCCCAAGCCTACATGTACAACACGAAGAAGTGCGGCCAGACCGAGTTGAAGACCTAAGGCCTGCAGTTATTGACATCATAAATGAAACTCCACGGATAAGTACACGACGAATTGCTGCACGCCTTGGAGTTAGTAACTCCACAGTTTGGCACATACTACGAGATATCATGATAATTTTGTGCAGAACCTAGAACCCAGAGATCCTCCTCATCGTCTGAACTTCTGTAACTGGCCGATAGCCCATTCACAACTAATCAGCATCAATGGTGCTGCAGACAACATCAGACATCATCCCGCCACTTTTGCGAACGCCATGCATTCACTATTACGTAGAACTGTCTGGTGTAGGGATGCTCAAGGAACGCATTTCGAGCCCCACCTGCAATAACAGTGCACAGAGTCACGTGTTAGTTTGGTATAGTATAATGCAATTTTGTATTTATTTACTTTTTTTTTTTTTGTCTCTTGTAATGCAACAAATTGATCGAACCTTATGAAGACCTGACTGTGTTGGTTAAGTTTATAATGATGTTTTCACGTCCAAGTAAGTAGATCTGTGTAGGGTTTGTACGTGTAATAAAAGAACAGATTACTTTTCAATGTCTTCTGTTTTTATTTCCTTAATGACACATATACTACTTACAAAAATGTTGTCCAAAGTTCCGACTTACAAGTTCTTGTAACTCGGAAATTATTAGACTTTTGATTAGGACATGTCAGGTAATATCGCTGTAGAATGAATCAAGGAATACACTCCTGCATTGTCGGGCATTAAGTTGCGAACACTCTATATAGTTGAGGAGGGAAAACATCATAAGCATAAAGAAGTGGATGTGTCCATTAAACATTTTATCAAGAAACATAGTAACTCATTTCCACAGATTCCTTCACATTTTGTGGGACTAAAACATGTAGGGAATAGGTAGATGGCAGTTTAAATTTATGTATGATGTACCGCCTTTATAAGGAAATGTGTATTGAAAATGGAAAACCCTGCGAAAAACCTCATTTGTATGACAGCATATGCGAAACAGACTTCAATATCTCATTTTTCTCACTAAAAAAAAAGTATCAGTGTCTTCTTTGTGAATAAACTAAAAATACATAAGTAAATCAAAATATACTTCGTAAGTTAGAGCTTCATAACATAGGGAAAAATTAAGTAGAGAAGAAAAAAGAAGAGATATTGAGTTAGCTACTGAAAATGTTCTGACTATTAAATGCTATGATCTTCAAGCTGTTCTTCCAACACAATGTTGCAATATTCCACTAATATACTATAAACGACATTTGGCACGTTACAACTTCACCATATTCAATACAGGTGACAGAAAATATTATTGCCACACTTGGCACTGAGTTGGATACGGAGGTGCAAATGAAGTAGGGAGCTGTGTATTCGATTATCTTAAGGAACAGTGTGAAACACGAGATGTGGTATTTTACAGTGGGTAGAATAAAAATAAATTTATAAGATCATTGTATTTACGCTGTATGCATGACCTGAAAATAGTCGATTCTATCACCCACAAGTATCCGATAGCCGGGAATACACAAAATGTCAGTGAAAATATGGATTCACAATAGAAAAAGAAAAGAATGCTCAAAAGTGGTCCAATTACAGTAAGTACATTCAGAGTGGACTTCTGTCATTCGGTTAACCAATAAAACCCGTGATCCCTGTGTTGTGAAAGAAATACCGTGATCCCTGTGTTGTGAAAGAAATAAACTCTGATGATTTTTTTCAAGCTAAAGAAGATCAAACAGAACACTGGCAAAAAATTTCAATGTTGATGGTAAGAATGACAAGGTTAACTGGGAAGAGATTAAGCATAAAAGTGACAAAAGAATATTACCATACACAGTATTGTATAAAACTTCTTACAAAGATGATGAATTCCAGAAATTCCTTACTCATGTTAATTATGTAAGTCTGTGTGGCTTACAGCTGTTTCGGTGCTTCATCACACCATCCTCAGAGCCTAGTAGTTAATCAGTTACTTATATTCAAGTGTTAAAAGTAGTGTACGCAAGATTTAAAATAGAAAAATTAAAGATTTAATCTCTCTATACGAAAAGTATGTTATTCCTAAGTCCCACTGGGAGTTTTACCAAAGTCTTCCAGGAGAAAGGACGGTAAGAGGAAAAAACCGAACAGAATTTGAAGAAGATGGTGATAACATGCACTAACTTAAAACATTTGTAAACAAATTAAATAAATTCAACTATTTGAGTGGCTCAGTATAAAAAATGGCACATAACACTCTAAATCATATTAAAAAATTACAAAAATGGCGGTAGATGACAGAAAAGCCAATTACGTTAATTATTTCAGAGTGGTATATGCCATTTTATTCCTACTCATGCAGTTATGATAATTTTTGTTTAGTTATGAGCAAAATATTTTTGTGGATTGTTAATTAAATACTACAATAACTCTGAAAATCTGTCAAAATTGTAAGTATTTGTATTGATTTTTTAAATATTGTTCTTGATATAATTTTGTACAACACATGTCCATCTTGAAGTAAAGTTATAGAAAAGTACGATTAAAACTGGATTTATTATAAAGGATTAAAACTTTTAAATGCTCATCCTGAAAAAGTTGATTTTTTGACTTGAAGCACTATTGAACTGAGCCATCATTATATGAAGATACAGTTAGCCTACTGAAGTTCAGAAGTTTTATGTTCAAGATCATATCAATCAGCAAGACCCTGGGAACAAAGATGACCGTGAACATTCTAAAAGTGGCAAGAGGATAGTTTACTACAGAATCGTCACATGATTGTTACTGTCAAAGAAGCATGAATGTGTTGAAATCAGAACACTCATCAGCCAAAATAAATTTATCAAAATTCTATGAGCTTCGACCAAAGGATATCCTTATGCCAAGTGAAATGTCACACATTGTGTGAGTTTCACACAAATTTTAGCTTCTTTGTAGTTGCCATCAACAAGAAAGTCCCGCACGTTGCTTCTGATAATATGGAACTTTTAGAGATCGTTTGTTGTAACTGCTATAAAAATATTTAAACTTCGAAAGAAAATAATAAAACAAGTCCCTATATGCACTCCAAACAAAGAAATTTTTCAAGAATTAAATATTTTACCACTCCCCTGCATCTACATTCTAGGAACAGTTTGCTTTATTCATAAAAATCTGAACTATTTAAAAGGAACTCTGAAATTCATAACCATAACACTAGAACTGCCAACAACTTGCATATAAATTTTTATACTATTACCAAAAGTCTTAACAGTACTTCTCATACAGGTATTTTATTATATAACAAGATACCTGGAGATATTAAACATTTAAATTATGAAGGTTTCAAAACCAGGGTAAAAACTATTTTGATCCAGTCCATGCCGTTAAAAATTACTGATTTCTTACAATAAAGCTATAAAGTAGAATACCGGTACCTACCTTCATTACTGTTGCACATAATTTTTCTCCAAACAATATTAAGGGTATATGTACGTGAACGACCACAAATATCAGAAAATGCAGGCTCTAGATTTCTAAAATTTTATAAGGAAATGAACTCACAATTGGACAAAAATTACAAGGTACCACAAGAAGACTTATTAAAACTTAAATATCTGATAAAAAGCATAAAAAGGTTACTAATAATATTTTTTAGAATTCACTTTTTACTTTAAATTATATTTTCCAAAATTTGAAAATTTTCACGCATATTATTTCATTACTCCACAACTATTAGAGTTAGAATTCTGAAATTTTGTACACTGATTTAACATGCATTTATGCTTATTGTATTCTACAATAATGCTCATTTCTTTGAAAATAGAAAAATTAGGTCACAAAACATTATGTAAATTTTAATATATTTTATAGAGGACAAATAAAAAATGAATTGTATTCATTCATTTATTTTATTCCATAGATCTTACATGAGCAATGAAGCTTTAAGATGTGGAACAAGTCAACATTTTACAATATTACAATTACAATTTTTACAAATTTTTATAGTTTTACAATTTAGTAATTTTCTACAATTTTTACAATTTTGTGCAATTTTTACTTTTTTTTTTTTTTTTTTTTTTTTTTTTTTTTTTTTTTTTTTTTTTTTTTTTTTTTGAGGTGTAGTGAGATGAGATGAGGTCCGAGGATTCGCCAAAATATTACCCGGCATTTGCCTTTTGGTGGGGGAAACCTCGGAAAAACCCAACCAGGTAATCAAATCAAAGGGGGGTAATCAAATCAAAGGGGTTGATGCCAAGGACTCGCCATAGACCATCCGGCTTCAGTCCCATGGCTGGGGAAAACCTCGGAAGAAACCAAAGACTAAAGGGGGATCCAACCCAAGCCCGACTGCAGCTCCGGATCAGCAGCCCAGCTCTACATGTCTGAGAGTAGTCTACATTTCAGAAATAAGTGTTTATTACATGCAGAAAAAATACGGTATTAAAGATGTCAGAGAGACCATAACAATGTTATGGTTACCAAATCATGTAACTGCAGAATTTTTTTGTTTTTTTTTTTTTTTTCTCCATATTTTGATAAAACTGGTTTGAAAAATATTATTAGCAACCTTTTTTACACCTTTATCAGATATTTGAGTTGTAATTTTTGTCCAATTGTGAGTTCATTTTCTTATAAAATTCTAGAAATTTAGATCCTATATTTTCTGATATTTGTGGTCGTTCACGTACATATACCCTTAATAATAAATGTACAGAACAACTAAGATGAAGTCTTTTGGTTCTTAAAGATTCAATTGCTCTCCAAACAAATCACCTCAGATGATAAACTTGTTTAATGTAATCTCATTGTGTAGGCCTATCTTGTTTTTATCTAATCTATGTTTGTCTATTTATTTTAATGTTTTGTTAAACTGAAAATATATTATATATCTTGTTATTTATTGTGTCTTTTGGTAGTTTTAGCATTCTTTGGAAAACCTAAGAATGTTAAAATTAAGTTCATACTATAAATCTTATGTCTTGTGTTTGTCTCTAATGACGAACCTATAATCTGTAATAGATTGTACAGGGAATAAATAAATACATTACAATACAATACTGACCTGACTACAGTCAAAGCATTATTTCAATGACTATGATTCTGGCAACTTGATTATTGGTTTTACATAACCATCAGAACTAGTGAAATACAAGGTATTTAAGCCCTACTCTGACTGTGAAAATGACGATTGCAGAAAAGTGCAAAAACATAGTGTACCGGTAGGAACAACAGCATCAGCAACTGATGAAACTAACCCAGGGTTATTTGTTCTAGTGTAATTTATTAGTGACACTTAAAAAATTATATATCAAAGCATAAGTAGCCTATGTAGCAATCTACCGAACTAATGTAGATGAGGATGGTGATGTGACAATAATGTGCATGGAACTGCTGGTGAATCAGGGAAAGTTTTTCAGAACTGATGAATCTGACAAGTCATATGTAGATATGAACAAACTGTGTGTGTGTCCTTACCCAACCATGAAATAGCCATGTGAGAAATTGCATTTTCTATGAGTTCAGTGAAGCTCAGGACCTATATAAGAGAGGATACATTGAATAATTCACACCATGTCCAACCTGTGACGTTAGACTGTCCACCTTTGAGAACAATTAATAATTATAATTTATATTTTGCACGTAAATGTAATTATTATCTTATGTAGATCATGGTGAATTACAACTTCTCTCGTATCAGTCTGAAAGTATTTTGAATTTCTTTTACCAAGCACTTCACAGAACTTCAATAAAACTTCATTCAGTGTCACGCTTGATGTCCATTCTTGTTTCCACCCATGACAAGATTTCAAAAGAATAGTATTAAAACAGAGGCAAATATTTCTTTAAAATTCACAAAGTGAGGTAAGATTTTAATGTCAAGAGCGCATATCATATAGTGGTTTTTCATTTTTGTTCGTATGGAATTAAATAATTATTTGTCATATGAACAAAAAATACAATGCAAATGTCCCACCCTTGACAATGAATAGCCCTTAAGCAGATATAAAGTCATTCTCTCTGCCTGATTATATGAGGCATCTAGAATCAAAACCCGCCAAGTCCATCGAAGAAAAAAAATGAGATAAAGTTATTTTTCTGTGTATCTTCGCATGGCCAGTCCGATGCTGGCATTATTTTTCTGCAATATCTGCTGGATTCCTCTGAAAATGCTGAACAAAAGTTAGGATTAGTTTCAATATCCACTAGATCCAACTGAATTTCGGCCATTGTTAGTTTCAAAAACCTCCAAGTCCCTTTCTGCCAATCAGGTTGTGGGACTGCTTTACCCAGCATTCCTCAGCTGTGCGATGTTGATTTATTATTTGTGTGGTTAAGCTCTTGTTAAACCTTATTAAGTTTAATTTCTACTCTAATAATATTCAGTGAAATGGCGGATAGAATGAGCAGTGAGTTACAAAAATGTTCACAAAGAAAAGCTCGTGTAAAACACTAAATAGGGAGAAATGAAAAGAAAAGAAAGGTATGTGTGGTTGAAATTATATTTTCATCACATAGAAAACATAATTCCTGTATTCCTGGTGTTGTGGAAGAGAAGGCCTGATGGCCTTAACTAAACCAGAATAAATAAATAAATAAATAAATAAATAAATAAGTAAATAAATAAATGAATGAATGAATGAATAATATGATGAAAATAAATATTATATACAGTATAAAATTATTATAACATACTGTAGGCCTATTCTTACCAATTAATAATTAATTACATAATTTTGTCGGTATTCCTCTTGTGCCCTCCTGCTATACCAGCTTGTAATCATGCTGTTGGCAGTAAATGGAAATCAAACAGTTTAAGTTTGTTGGACATAAAGAAGTTCCATTCCGTTTTCTACTCTTCATCAGATAATCAGCAATAAGACAATTTTATTACTGCACAAAATAAAAATACAACAATGATTGGAATGTGCTCTAAATGGCTACTCACTGAAGCATCTCTAACTATTAAAAAAGTGTAAATTACATTTCCTGTGGTTGGGCATTCATTTCTCCCTCCCGATCGCATATTTGGCAGGGGCGTATTTTACAGACTACCGGGGCTACCGGCGGTAGCCCAAGGAATATACAAAAGAAAAAGTTTATAACATAACATAATATAATAATTTTGTATTATTAGTTTTATCACAGTAATTAAAATTAAAGTAATTGTTAGATTTATATGCACTCTCTGCTCTCGAAAAGAAACAAGTTGTCAAGGCGGCATTGCTAGAGAAACCGCTGCTACGAGAGGTAGCCTGTGACCATTCCGCGCACTCTGTCCTGTCGCATAACTGCCCGTCCCCTGCTCCCTTCTGTTTCCATGATGCAGTGTAGGCCGGGCGAGTTGCCGCTCTCGTGATCGGTTTCTTCGCAGGTGCGAAGCAATAATACACTTAGTACGCTAGCTCATGAATGTGATTGTGTTCTTACAGTGCAGTATTTTAAATTTGTGATTTGTTCGAGTGTCTAAAGAGTTATATTAATTGTGAATTATTAAGTTTTTAATTTCCCAATTAAGTGATATTGTGAAAAATATGGCAGAGCAAGTTTCTGGAGAGGTTTGTGTTGAAAATGACTGTGTAGTAGAATGTTTATTAAAAGTGCCTTTTAACCGTCGTACATACAACGAGAAAGTTGAAATTGTGAAAATGGAAAGACCAACTCCTGAGTTAAATTTGTCCATGAACGTAAAAGAAAAACAGCGTGAATACACATGCCATTTCACTTCAACATCATATGGTCAGTGGAATTGGTTGTGTGGTAGTTCTAAACTGTCTAAACTATTTTGCTGGCCATGTTTGTTATTTAGCTGCGAAACTAATGTGTGGTCAAAAGAGGGGTTTTCTAATATGAACTCCCTTCGAACGGCAGTCCTAAAACATGACAAATCAAAAGCTCATATTTGTAGTAGCATGAACTTTGCAAACTTTGGGAAGACAAGAATTGATTTACAGCTAGATAAGCAAAAAGCTCTACACATCAACCAACACAATGCTCTTGTGGAAAAAAATCGGGAGTTTTACTGCGTCTTATTAACACAGTCTGGTTTCTAGGACAACAAGAATTGGCTTTTCGGGGTCATAACGAGAGTGTGGAATCTGACAATAGAGGAAATTATATTGAATATTTAAGTTCCTTAAGTGAATTTGACCATTTACTGGCCAATCATCTTGAGAGTTCAACAGTATTTCGTGGTACTTCTCCTGCAATTCAGAATGACTTAATATTTGCTATAAGTGGGGTTATGATAAAGAACATAAAATCTGAAATAGAAGAAGCACCTTTTGTGGCCATTGTTGTTGATGAAACAAGTGACTGCTCTAATCAGAGTCAATTGTCCACTGTTTTAAGATACGTCGACAGTACTGCCAATGTTCAAGAACGGTTTATAGGATTCACAAATGTCAGTTCGGGCAAAACTGCTGCTGCTTTGTTTCAGCATGTGGAAGGTGTTATAGCAGAATACAATGTCGGCAGTAAGTTAATTGCACAGACATACGATGGTGCTTCAGTTATGGCGGGAAATATTAGTGGCTTAAAAACAAGAGTTCAAGAAAAGTATCCTCAAGCACTATTTGTTCATTGTTACAGCCATGTTCTCAATTTAGTTTTGCAACAGATACTTCATCCATTCCAGAATGCCGCATTTTTTTCAAAACACTGTCGGGTTTAGCTGCATTTTTCTCATCATCTCCTAAAAGATCAGAAAAACTCAAAGAATTTATGAACAAGAAACTCCCAAAAGTAGCACCAACTAGATGGAATTTTACATCTCAGCTTGCAAATACAGTAAAGGAATACAGAGAACAACTGACTGCTTTCTTTGAAAATATCATTTGTATGGGTAATGACTCTGAAGAAAACTGGGATGATGATGTAATTGTGCAGGCTCAAGGATATTTGAATTTTTTCACACAGTTTCAGAATATATTTCTTCTTGAAGTCTATGCTAGAGTGTTCGCACATACAGATGTGCTCTACAATATTCTTCAGACAAAAAGTCTAGACATAGCATACTGCTTACAAGAGGTATCAAAGTTAAAAAATACTTTATCCGAGTTCAGACGTAGTGGGTTTCCGTCCATATGGAGTAATATGGAAAATGAAAATTCTTCAGCCAATACAATGGAACCACCATTCAAGCGAAGAAAAGGAGATGATGAATTGAAATACAGGCAGCTGTACTACAGCATACTAGATCGTATACACATGGAAATTACTGACAGATTTTCTGATTATGGAAAGCTTCAGTTCACACATCTCCTAGATTCTCAAAAATTTTCTGCTTAAAGAGAAAACTTCCCGAATGAGGCACTAAACAAATTATTTCAGTCCTATAACAGTCACTTTGATCAAGTACGTTTGAAAAATGAATTAAGTGTAATATATTCAGCAGAAATCTTTGATTTTTCGAACAAACCTATCCATGAAATATTATCTGCTATATATGAAAATCAGCTGAACCAAGTTATTCCTGAAGTCCTTAAATTGGCAACGTTAATTGTGACAATACCAGCTACGTCAGCATCGGTAGAAAGAACATTTTCTGCGTTGAAGAGAATAAAATCCCACTGTAGATCAACTCATACACAAGAACGTTTATCCCGCTTGGTACTGATATCCATTGAAAAGTCATTCCTACAGAAACTTTGCAAGCGGCCCAACTGTAATTTCAATGACGAAGTCATCAACGTATTTTCGTCCCAATCAAGACGTCTGGAATTCACATATAAATAGGTAAGGAATTTTATTATAGGGATTTTAAAATATATTTTGTATAATAATAGGGTCAGTGGTAGCCCAGACCCTTAAACCAGTATACACCACTGATATTTGGAGTAATCGAAAAAGAAATAAGGAAGTGATTGTAGATCCCCAAGAATATAAATATATTATTGGCAAACATGGGACAGTCTTTAATTTTGAAAATGAAAATGTAGGCCTACCTCTTCAAGACTGGAAGAAAGAGGCAGACATAATTTTAAGATCTCCTGCTATTTTAAGTTCAGTCCATGTAAAAGATTTATTTTAAGACGATCTGCATTGAAAGAACAAATAACAGTGCAAGATGAGTTTAACTATAGAACTGACACCGTTGTTGCAAAGGTAGTAACAAGAAAAAACAATAGAATTGAACGTGAATGATAAGAAGACGAAGAAGAAACTGTTAATCTGGAGGAAGAGGAATGTGACAATATTGTGTAAAATTTGTATGAACATGACCCAGATAAGACTAAATTATTTTTTGTTAAAAAAATACGATTTTTTGTATGAATTATTTAATTGTAATGGATATAACATAACAAAGCTGTTTTTAAATTTTTCATGTTGATAGTATCCGAGATTTTCAGTGTCTTATATATAGGACGTCAGTCATATCCCCATGCAAAAGCATTATATGACAAATATCGTTTTAGCGCTAATATATAAATTGTTTAGCTTAACAATACATCAAATTAACACAACATTATAATATCACTCACACACAATAAGATTATTATATTTTTAGAGAATGTTTATGGTGTGTGATACGTGATAAAACATTTTACATGTACACCAACATCACATTTCATACATATTATTGTTGTCTTTGTGTGACACTGTCTGCATCGAGTTCGTTTTTCTTGAGATACCACAAAATGATTAGGCCTACTTCCATCAAACCTTGAATCTTTTTGCTCAGTCTCAGATGAGATGGTCTACCGCAGTGGTTGTCAGCACTCGCTGAAATGGGTAAAGGATAAGTGCAGCAGGATTAGGTAGAGAGCATACCCGCCAGCAGCCACAAATGCACCTGCGGGTAAGAGCCGATAGCCCGAGAGTGCAGTGAGTTGACGACCGCTGGTCTACCACTTGACTGTACATGTCGAGCAGTGGATTCGAGAACATATAAGACAAGACGTTTGAGAAATGCAAGATGATCGAGTTTTTCGTTGGAGTTTATCTTGTATAGCTGCCATGCATTTTGTTCTGCTACGTTAATGCAGACTAAAGTACCATTTCTTGCTTCTAATAGATGTTTTGTACAGATTGATGTTTTGGTCCACCCATATTTTCGTTGTACTAATATATGATATTGGGCTATTTCACTTATATTTTCTTCTTCAAATTTCTAGAATATCTTGAAACTGTGTGCACTGGGTTCACGGAAATTGAAAAAAATATAGTATTTCCCTGCTGTATGTCAACTTCTTCCCAATTGAAATTTATTATTCTTTCTCTTCATCTGTATATCGGTTGCTGAATCACTAGTATTTCTACTGCCATTCTCACTATCGCCATTACTATGTTCATCATCACCATTATGACTTTCGTCATCATAATCATCCATTCCCTCTCCTTGTGTGTTGAGGGTTACTTCCATCTCAGCTCGCAACTGACTACCAGGCATATTGTCAATTGTAGGGTTATTTTCATCACCAGAATCCTCATCAGTTACGTTACCACACACATTTTTTGGTGATAAAATGGTGATGGAAATGTACTGCACTTAGGTATAGCAACTTGGTCGTCCTGAAACATTTGTAAGGCTTCATTTAGTGAAAACCCCCTATAATAACATGAGTACCATCAGCTCACGAAATCTCCCCTTTTATGACTGACGCACTACATGTAGTACGCCTAACTTTACCATGATATGGCATAACACTAAATCAAAAATTGAATCGAATTATGAATTATTATATACGAAGTACATCATACGAGTATGCCCTATCAATATCAAAAGCATTATACCTATATCATGTGATATATACCGACTTCGAGAACAACATGTTCTGCTCCACAGCCATGACTCACACAAATATGTTCACAACAATGACTATGACAGACTGAACATAATAAAAAAATTTGGAGGCAATTTATAACACATAAGGATTATGGTATCATGATTGCCGACTATGAAAATCTTACACAACAATGTTAAAAAAATAAAACGTCCGGTGTCCTATATATAGGACGTCAGTCTTATCTGGGTTAAAAAGTGTAACATATTCAAATTTATACTGCTGTTATGTTTAAAGCATGCGCATAATCATACTTCTTGTCTGGGTTTCATTGCCTACATAATTTGTAAGGTTTAAGTTAAAATGTTTTCCTTTTTGACTCATTTTTATGCTTAGAACTAATTCTCTTACTTTCAAAAGCCTCCAAATACACTTTTCAGTTTCAAAATCAGTTAGGTGCTAATTTAACCTTACGAATTTGTTAGTTTCAATGAAGGGGCAATCCTGTAATTTGTTTGAACGTATCTAATGATAATAAAATACTTGATAAAAGCATTGTTTACATCCCAAGAATGTTTATTTATATGGAAACAGTTTTTTCCATTTTCCCACAAATTTTGTTTAATGGACTTGGAGGGTTTTGATTCTAGACGCCTCATATATAAGAACACACAACACATATTGTAGTTAACTGTATAATTACAGTACTAAAATTATGAAAAGTGGATTCAATGATTATTAGTAGGCCTACTGTAATACATAAAACATGATAACATAATAAAAATTGAACAACGTTTAACATCCATAATAAAATGTCTGCTCAGTCCATTATTAACATAGTACATCGTATTGTTAATTACAAATTAATTAGCCTAATTGATTCATAATGTTGCTTATGTATTAATTTTTATAAGTATGGCTTCAACAACTAATAATAATAATAATAATAATAATAATAATAATAATAATAATAATAATAATAATAATAATAATAATAACTAAATTCAAAATGATAATTTCCCTCAAACACAGTAAACTATTATATAAGCAGTTTAAATAGAACATTTTAAATTTATAATAATACAGGACTCCATAAACTGAAAGTACCGGTATATCAGTCATTTTCTTTCCAAACAATTACTGAATCTCCTAATACCGGTACTTCTACATTTTTAGGTGACATGTGCAATGGAGGTAGAAAGGAATTGGCCACCCTACTCCATTATCT
This sequence comes from Periplaneta americana, assembly GCF_040183065.1. NCBI lineage: Eukaryota > Metazoa > Arthropoda > Insecta > Blattodea > Blattidae > Periplaneta > Periplaneta americana. The sequence goes on from NC_091120.1 coordinate 121,656,357, forward strand.
CCTGGTTTAATGGCCTCATGATGATGCCTTTATTAGTGTCACTTATGAGGTTCAAATCTGTCTTCGGACAGTTGACTAAACAACAACAATAGGTAATGTTTCATATATTTCGATATGGGATAGTCTAAAGATTTTTCCAACTGTCGTAATTCAAATTTAGTTTTGTATGATTAATTTCTAGCTGATTTTTTTCTCTTCGATGTTGGAAACATCATGTGTATCTGCTGTTAGTTATTGCATATAGCTATATGGATTTGAGGTGTATACTTCCAAAAATCGACATCTGCCATTTTTATGAAAAATGAGTTACCATCATTTCTTATATCTTTGGGTTGAAATGCATTGGAAAAACACTTTTTCAACCTCCAAACTCGATATTTATAACATAAATGAAGCTTTAAAATATGGAGTTTTTTTTCCAAAAAACCCGACTTATTTTGTTAAGGTATTGTTCCAAAACTCTACATATGCAGCTTATTCCAAAATTCGACATTTACACTCCCATTGTATGAACTATGAAGGCCAATAACGTTCCAGAAGCCGACATCTTTGCTCAGGACAAAGAAAATGTGTGATTTCTTTATGCCACTAGTGTTTGCTTTTAGAATGTAATTCTTCAGTGCACGGAACTTACTGGGAAAATCGACAATGGAACTTTAGCTGAAGAAGAATATGCTTCATTATTTTGGTACTTACTTCAGAGCTGTGCAGATTTTTATGTGTTGACGTGTTATGTGAATCTTTTATAAAAGTAAAATTTTAATAGAATCTCTCATATAAATTTCGCCTTCAGAGCCTGGGCATGGAAGAAATACAGTCAGTGATACAAAGAACTAGACAAAACACAGAAAAGGGATAGGAAGTTAAGTTTCAGGCTAACTGTAATATTTGTCTTTACAGTGATTGTTCGATGCTTGCCTGTATTTGATAATTTTTTATACTGGTTATTGGTAGCTACTCTCCCAGAACTCAAAACTTTACCCATAAACCAAGAGCATTCCAATGCAGTTTCCTAACTCAGAGTGATATCAATCACTTTTACAAAGTGTTTTACAGCGTCCCTAATAAGTTGCTTCAAAATTAATTCATACTGAATACACAGCAGCTGATTATCCTAAAACACATTTTGTTAACAGAACAGTGAGACATCATGGGATGGGAGCAGGTCGTATTCTACCAGTTTACCGACAAACTTTCTTAGAAATCTTGCAAATGTGAAAGAATTGGGTGGGACTTCTATTTAAGTGACATTTAAAAACTAGACATCTACCAGTACAAAAAAAGAGAAGAGGATATAGGTAGCAAGAAATATGAAATAATGTGATATGCTATGAAAGACTTCATTGTACAATTAGGTTAAATGAGTCCGCTTCATTTCCTTCATACCAAGGGATAGAATTTTTGATGGAATTGAGAAGGAGGCAAAGAAGCTGAACATCATTATTAAATCCGAAGATTACTGCATTATCTTCAACAACAATGGCACCATAATCAAGTTAGATATGGACTATCCAGTTTATGACTGGAAAACGAATATACTAATTGTTATCAAATCACCAAGTGGCTGGCATTTCAAACTAAAATTCTGTAAAAGAATCAAGATAAAGGAATAAAAATGGAGTTGTGGTAAGGGATTAATAAAAGTACAGAAGAATTGTAAATTCGTACAAAGGATTTTGAAAAAGGGGAAAACGTGCTCTGCATGGAAAAATCACATTTGCACAAAAACACATGCACAATCTATGAGGAAAAACTAAGTAATGTTAACAAATTACTTAAAAATGTTTAAGATAACTGGAGAGACATGGAAACTTTGGAATATTGCAAGAATATCACAGACCGTATTTATAACGAGGATGAGGATGAAGAAGATTGACTGTCTGTGAACCACAGGGAGAAGAGAATTTCAGGATTTAAAATGTACACTTAATGAAGGTTAAATATAACAGTCTGATGATATACCTAAATAAATGACAATTATTTATTATATTCCATGGATTCAATAAAATTAATAGCTTTTTAGTATAAAATGTGGATTATTTATGGGAAATGTTATTAGAATTTCCAAAATCCGACATATATTTTACTGTTAGTTCCAAAATCCGACATATATTTTATTGTTAGTTACAAAATCCGGCATGTGCAATAGTTAGTTTCAAAACACGACATGTCCAAATTTAATAATCTAATAACTCTTACAAAAATACATACTTTTAGTTCAAACATGTAAGTTTATCCTCAGCTTTACTATTAAAGACAATTATAGAAATTTCCTGCACATCTCAACACTGGAAATATTACAAACCACTTAGAAAGCAAATGTCGGGTTTTGGAACTATACACCTCATTTGTCCTGAATGACTTGCCATGTCAGTTTGATTGTGAAAAGTGGCAAGAGGCACCAAAGGCTCTAGATTTGTAATGACAGGACTACAGTCTGCCTCTTTAAATGCTAAATTGATATTCCCACTATCTCCTAATGAATCTGTTACATTAATTCTTCTTATTACAGATGATTCTCTTCCTACAATGTCGAGGACGATTAAGTCTTTTGCATCTAGTTGGCAATTGATTCCGTCCTTAGCACAAGTCTTCTTTGCATTGTCAACTTTGCCTGTAACCAAGAGAAGGCTATTTTACTATGATGTACCGAAGTACATAATTATGATATTTCAGTGCAGGAATTCTGTATTACCATGAGTGAAGAATGGGTGAAATGGAAAAAAATTGGTAGAACGTAGAGAAATTTACATAGTGTTGGACATTGTGCCACTGTCACATACTCTGTGACATAGTAAATGAGGGTAAGCACCAAAGGGGAACAGAGAGGTAGAACTTAAATTGAGGAGGATTCAATCTGGCATCAGAACTGGAATATGGTGTGGCTTGTGATAAAGCTTCAGCACGTAGAGCTGAAAACTAGGGTTCGAGTCCCTGTGCCAGAGAGAATTTTTCTCCGTTCTACCCATTCTTCACCACAGACTATTTTAATTGAAATCACTCAATTTTTAAGAAAATAAGGCAATCCTATGAGACTCGTACATACATACTTCTTGCACTCAAAAGAACAGCAGCCTCGCCATTCGTGATGCACATGCATCCCCAGGATCAACTTGTATTAACTTCGCATC